>NC_073692.1:58988890-59220128 GCF_029784155.1 Uranotaenia lowii
GGGCGGTAGTTACTGCAGCTAGTCTTTTTCCCTACATTGAATATCGGAATGACTCGTGCTGTTTTGAGAAACTCCGGAAACCGACCTGTCCTAATAAAGTCGATGAATATGTCTCTGATCAGCGGTGCCAAAATGACATGATGAGTTTTAACAATTTCTGCAGAAATGCCATCCGGTTCAGGACTTTTAGAGGAATCGAGGTTGTTAATAAGAACAATAAGTTCTTGTCCGGTTGCTGGTCTCAGGTATACACTTCTAGCATTGTGAACTGATGGAATATTACTACCCTGCACATTTCTCGGTATCGTGGCCGCTAATTGTGTCCCAATGTTGCGGAAGTAGTCGTTGAACGCATTTGCAACCAATTTCGCATCTTCTACGAGCACTCCATTTATTTCCAATTTAAAAGTTTCGCTTTGTGACATGCTTCGTCCAACCAGTTCATTCAAATTTTTCCACATCGCTTTCTGGTTAGATTTTTGGAATAGTTTGTGGTAATAACCTTTCTTCGTTGTCTTAAATTATCAAATCTTTTTAAAAGGAATACCAGCCTCACGGAGTGTTGACGGAAGAGAAAAAAAAACTGCATTAAAAAATGAAATTATAAAATAGCAAAACCCCCCATTTTATCTTCTTATTTGGAGTAGTTATGTGTAGCATTTTATTTTAGGTTGTGAACCTACTTCGTTGATTCAATTCTGATAGTTTCATATGAAAATAATTATCATAAATATCAAAAAATTATAAAATACAAATCATAAAAGACCATAAAAACATTATCACTGGAATGAAAACATAAAAAATGTAGATGAAAAAACCATTTTAGCTTAGCTTAGCTTGATTGACTACTCACATCCACCTTAAATCATAGAGCTCGAAATGTTATAATTTGTCATACAATATTTCATACTTAAGAAAATAAAACAAGTTTTGGTTTTAACGCAATATATATACATCGAGATCTTTATCTTGGTTAAACATTTCGAATTCCATGATCGCTGGCGTGGCTCAGTAGAACGAGTTCCACATCGCCAATGGTTGCTACTCCGTGATTGACCGAGGCCATCAATTTTGTTCAGAGGTCAAAAGAATGATGCTTGGGATTAGCAAAATTCTCAATGCACAAAACTGATGCTCTCTCTTTAGACATCAATAACGGCGCCGGCCACGTCCTAGTAGTCAATAGATAGTTGGGAAAATAGAGAAAGGGATGAAAGATAGAAATTTGCGCTTTAGGACCGAGGTCACCTCTGCATCCTAGCAAACAATTTTGTTTTGGAGTGTGGGTAAAAGGGAACAATTTGGAAACACTTTTGACAAGTGCATGGATCTGATTGAATCTGTCTTCCTTTGATTACATTATAGATCCTACAATTTCCCTGAGTAAAAATGTCTAAATTAAATTTCCGATGAAAAATAACTTTTGGGAACACAAAGCTCCTACCAGCAAACTGAATACTGATCAAAGGTTATAATATATCAATTTTAACATATTTTTGATTTAGAAAACTTTATTTGAGATGTTCTGAAAACAAAAAGCTGCTGAAAAACTTATTGCTGTGTTACCTCAATGAAATATTTTTAATGTTATTTTCAGACACGTATATTATATTTTTCATCGCACTAATTATGAAGACCACTCTATTTATTTGTTTCCCCTTAAATATATTCAAAACATATTATGAAAATGCGCAAACGTGCAAAAATAAATGAAAATTATTATTTTGCTGCCCACGAACATGAAATCGTCTATAACTAAATACTCTTCTGCATAAACCACCCAAATCTGAATTCCTTAAAAAAGATATTTGCTACAAAAATCTGGAATCAGCAGCCACGCATATTTTAGCACATTTTTAATCAACGAATGTATTCTATCGATGTTTATCTTTTCTTATCTTTCCACCTACATCCTCATCGCTACACTTTTTTCAATTGAACGTTCTGCATTATTTTTGATACCGTCATTAAATTTGACAAACATTTTAACTACTTCTTTCAAATTCACTTATTTGACATCTTCTGATGTAAAATTTATATTGCACAAATACTGCTTATTTGTATCTCATTATAGAATAAAACGGTCAACAACGGACCACCTACGACCCCTACTGCTAATAGCATTGGCCAATGCATTTTCAATCACTTCACAACTTCTAGCTGTTTTAGGATACAAAAATAATTTTGATTTAACATCGTTATTTTGATAATCAGTCCTAAATGGCAGTTCGGAACCGTCCTACTTGTTTAAATTTGAATTTAAATTTAAATCACAAAATGTGACAATTGTTTTTCATCGATATTTTCATCCGATTGAAAGTTGAATTGATTTGAAGCAAAATTCTTAGTTCAAGTACAAATTATTGTTTTCATAACTTGATAGAGTTGATTAGGTATTATAACACTCCGAACCCACTCACAAACATTTTGTAGTTTATTTTTTTTTTTACAATTCGGTTATTTGAAACGGCTCATACAAATTAGTTTAACGGAGCCGGGAGACCATTATTTTAATTTACATAGCTTTTTTCACATGGCTTTTTTCACAATGTTATCCATTTTTCTTTTTTAAGGATTCAAGTATTGAGTTCATCGTTCATTATTCAAAACTACGATAGACAAAAAAGAAAAAGGAAAAAGAAGAAAGGGATACTTAAACGTGGAGATCGATAGATTTAAGAAAAAGGTATAATTCGAACATATAGTCTAGGTCTACCACAGCCAACACATCCCTTACTGGAACATTAGGTCGTTTACCTCGGGCCCGAAGGGAATCAATCAAATTCGCTCTGGCGATAAGATGGTCCTCACACGACCAAACAATATGCTCGATGTCATGGTAACCCTGGCCACAACGACACAAATTGCTGGTAGCGAGATTCACACGATAGAGTAACGCGTCCAAAGCACAATGATTGGACATGAGACGGGAAAATGTTTTAATAAAATCACGACTCAGGTCCAATCTATTGAACCATGGTTTAAGGCTTACCCTTGGGATAATCGAGTGAAGCCACCGACCCAACTCATCCTCGTTCCATTTGCGCTGCCAGTTGAAGAATGCATTTTTACGGACCAAAAAGTGAAATTTTTGTAGTTTAGTTGCTGGTTTGGACACACACACACACACACACACACACACACACACACACACACACACACACACACACACACACACACACACACACACACACACACACACACACACACACACACACACACACACACTCACACACACACACACACACACACACACACACACACACACACACACACACACACACACACACACACACACACACACACACAACACACACACACACACACACACACACACACAACACACACACACACACACACGCAAATTCTCTATATAAAATAAGTTTAGGAAAAAATACTTAGCTAATTCCACGGTGTCGTCTGGAAACTTTGTATTTTCTAAATTCACTACATGATGCTGCTGTCATCAGAATGACCTTTCGCACATGCAAGGTTGCGTTCAATATGGTGCGCCACGTTTACTGAGTAACGCCGGTAACGCACTGTACTTCTGAATGAAGGCTTTTAAGCTTTGAATTTCGTTCGCCGCCATTTTCACCAAAACAAAAAATAAACCCGACTACATTATTCCACTCAACAAATCAACGCCCAATCACGTAACTCAAACTAAAATTTCACTTTCTTCGAGGAGATTTGTACACTACGCAACAGACCGCCTAACCAAAAGTAATTATTCCACTGTCGGGGAGCCACAAAAAATAAATTTTCAACACCATTCGAGAGGCACGACTTCCATAAACTTTGTTACTGTATCGGTCAATTCCGCAGCCAGACGAAAAACTATCTAAAAACACCGGAGTTAACTTCAACGACTTATTAACATCATGCAAATCATGAAAATTATGATTTTTCATTTTTTCCTTCAACCCATAAAAAAATGCACGAGCGAAAAAGAAACACGACCGCACTTGACCAAGGCTTGCTTAGCTCTCAAAATGTAGATGAAAAAACCATTTTGGACACAAATTAACATTTACTAAATATCTGAAATTATGATAAGGAAAAATTCAAAATCACAAAAATTTAATTAAAAACAATGGTAATAATTTTCTAACGTGCCCACCACCCGGCTGCAAAATCTCCAAAGCTGATTCCTGGGGAGGAAGCCACCCATTGAAAATTTAGATTTATTCACCACAAAACAGCATCCGCCAACTTTCGGTAGCTATAGGTATGTACCTCGTTTAGGTAGGAACACACTATATCAAAAAACAACGGGTGACGGACGATATGGCACAAAGTGATGGAAAATGTTAAAACACTATCAAAAATTATATTATTCCACTCGAGAAACTTCCTCTATTATGCTCGTTTTTTCCCTCCTCATTTGACGAACGCTCCCGGATCTGGTCCTTTTTCCCTGGGATGAATCCCTTAATTTTTTTTTTTTCGTTTTCCAGATCGTCGTAACACAACATACGCTTCCAGGCGGCATCACTCGGAACAACAGCGGAAAGGTTTCAAGCGTTGGTCGGTTAAAAAGTTTTGTACTATAATGTTTACGAAATTTTCACCAGGGGTTTCAGTTGCATGAACCTTTTATTTTGCCATTCCCTCTATGACATGCATGTTACATGATTTGTGTACTTTGAAAGTTACAATAGCATCATTATCATATCTGGGCTCAGCAAAGCTAAGAAGCTGGATGATAGTTTTTTGTTTTTGTTATCCCTAAAGTGAATTAATATCTCACTTTTGGAAAACTAATTCAATCTTTTCGAAAGTACGAAAAAAAGCACATTCGGTAAAGGTTTTTGGCTTGATTTTCGAACTCAAATATTAAGCTAAAATGACTAAATTCAATACCCATTTATATTAAAGAACGGTGGCAAAGTAAATTATCAACACCCTTCTCTAGAACCGTTATAAAAAAAAACTATCAATCCGTAATCATTAAAATAAATTTTAATGATTAAGTCTGTTCAACATGAATCTCTTTTACTAATTAATGATAAATTTCACATTTTGAGCACCCTTTTTTCAATCACCCAAACAAGTGGTTCAAACCCAAGAAAAAGGTAGGTACACAATTTTACACCCAACTGGTTCCTAACCATGTATGTAGCTCCCTTTTTTATGCATACGAATATTTGAACCCATAATTAACGTTGCATATTACATTGGCTTTGGCATTTATAATAAGTGGTCGCTCTTCATTTTTCCGCTCCAAGAAAAGTTTTTCCTTTTTCCCGGAGCGACGAACACGCCGGCTCGCTGTTGATGCAGCAGCAGGAAGCAGGTATGTGGGTAGGTGTGTACATTTTCAGAGGACGAAAATTAATTTTGCACAAAAGTTGGTACAACAACGCTCTAATTGTTCGTCGTACGTCGTAAAATTGTTGGGAAACATTTTTGGGTTTTAAACGGTAGGGCTTTGGTAGGAGGGAAAATTGCATCAACTTGATGTGACAAAAGCGATTTCCTATAGTTTTGATTGAATAATGTAGATTGATTTTGATTTTATTATTCATATTCAGTTCGGACTCACGCAATAAGAACACAATAAAAAGTCCAATTTTATAACTAAAAAAAAAGTAAGAAAAAAGATTCAGATTTAGATTCCATCTTTAGCTTCAGAACTAAAGACAAATTCAAAGAAATAAGTTCAAATTTAGCTTTAATATAAAATTTGATAGTTGAGATCAATTGTACAATCACTGTTTGCTATATTAAATTGATTTTTATAATTGCAATCAAAATTTGGCTTGTTATATACATAGCTCAAATTTGGCAAATTTGTTGCTTCCTGGGCCGATGTTCATGAGTTCGAGCCCACGAAAAAACATCGAATACATTATTACCGTTTAAGCACATATAAGTTTTTCGATAACTGTCCGCCAAATGCATCGTTGATATAAAGTCGCGAAAGACACAAAAATGTTCATACGACTATAATCAAAACAAAAAAAAGCAAAATCAATAGCAAAATAAATGTAAAATAAACTGACATCCCACTGCAAGAAACCAGCTTTCAACGAAATACTTCACCAAGTCAAGAGCAAACATTGAATAGCTTGGCACATATGATGCTATTTAAAAAAAACCATCCATTTACTTACAATAAGCTAAATTCATAAAACAAGCTCTCTGGAGCCACAGCTTTTCAACGAAACTGAAATAAAACTATGATTTTTAAAATTCAAATGCATCAGAAAGAAAAAACTATCGAGCGCCTCTACAAAATTTTAATTGTGAATTTGTGCGTTTTAAATTCACGTCTTTCTGATAGAACTAAAGAAAATAATTCCGTAAACTTTCAGTTTAACATATTCCTGCCTAAATTAATTATGTTTTTATCCACCGTTGAAGAAAGCGGGAGCGGTTTATGATTGTCACCTTACAAAATGAAAGTTATCAGTAATTGATGTTTTGTTTTATTAATTAACTATATTTGACTACACTGCCCCTACTCGCATAACAGTCCTATATGAATTTTCGTCATTTTTCATCTAACCTGACAGTTCGTCATTTTGAACATAGAGCTTCAATATAAAACAATAAAAAAAGAGATTTTGTTCTAGAGATTTCGAGAAAAATATCAACTCGTGGCTGTCCCATATGAAATATACCCGCATAACAGTCCCACACGTGAAATACCACGGATTTAGTTATTTTTCAATGTTTCTTTCGGCGAATTAGTCTTTGATTTATTGCTTTGAATCATTTAATAAAGATTCAATTCACTTGATGTCGAATTATGCACACTAAATTTCGAAGTCAGACCAGTAAGTAGGAAGGAATGTCTTCCTCAGCGGAAAACTATCAGATTCAATCAAAATCGTAAAAAGATTGCATTTACATTAAGGAATTCACGATATTTTTCCAAAAACATGTTTGTTTTTCTGTTAACTGCGCGTTTGGAAGTTCAAAAATGATCAAAGTTAAGTCTTAGGAAGTAGCTTGGAGAGAAAAACATATTCTGAATGGGACAGTTATGCGAGTAGATTTGAAAAAAGGTCTCAAATATGCTCGCATAACAGTCCCATAACGAATAAAAAATTGCTCCCGACCTTATCAATGACCCAATTTCGAAAATTTTAGGTCTTACGATTTATTATGACAACCTAGAACACCTTCCATCAAACGATTTTCGTTTATACTGAACGTTGTGGTCACAATTCAAAAATATATTCCAAAACAGAAAAAGCTGATTTTCTCGCTTGCTTGTTTTTGCATATGGGACTATTATGAAAGTAGTACACACGGCAACGAAAATCATCTATTATCGAGTCGCATAGATAAAAGTCACAGAGGGTTTTTTTTTAAATTATTTATAACTGTTCGCTAAAATATGAGAAATATGAAGACATTTAACTTTAGTATTTTTTAGATCATAAACCAAACGAGTAAAATCTTTAACAAAGTTGTTGAATAAATTTAAGTCTTTAATACCAAAAACTCAGTAGTGTCAGAAATAGATCTAGTTTTTTATGTTTTCTAGCATCGGGTCACTAGATTGGCGATTTGCAGCAAAACTTTTTGACATGCAGTGCCAACTGATTTTCACTTATGGTACTAACAAAAGGGTGATGATTTTCGACATGGCAGTGAATATAAATTGTTTTCAAATTTGATGTTTTTTTAAACTGCCGAATTTCAGATAATTTAACTGGCACGATCTTGTAAGAAGATCAGTAATTAACTTATTTCAATGCTTCTTGCATGCAAAAATAGAGTTTTTCATGTTTATTCCTACAAAATTCAACTTTAAATTATTTAGATTGAATTATATAGAAGCTGATTCGATAGATAACGGTTTTGATTAATTTGTTCGACTACGTAAGAGATTAAATATGTTCGGTCAATTCAAGATAGATCTACTGTTTATAATTTGAGATATAATTTTCAAAACATCTTTACACTATTGTCTTAAGCCGAAACTTTTTCTCTAGCTTTGTTCAAATAAACTTTAGCTGAAAATTCTGCTGAAAGCACTGGAGAGGTACAAAGAAAAGCTATTTCCATCTCTGGCGTTTCAGCTTAAGCTCAAATAAATGGAACAACATTTCAGTAAGAGGCTTTTATTTTCACTGTGATTGACTTTTTGATGTTCTTGAATTGCTTAGCTCAATATTACGATCCATCATATTAAATCCAGTGAATGTTTTAAGTTTATGAGTGAAAATGTTTTTATTCAGAATTTTTAATCTTAAGATAGAAACATTGAGCTTCTTCTCGAAAAGTTTCTTCTTTTGAGGCACCTGATTTTTTCCATAATTCTCTTTTTCGGATTTGACGCTATTTTTCTAATTTTTGTATTCAATCTGGATTTCTAAATTTATTTTATTCATGGCTTTGCTGGAAGTTTTTCTATAAAAAATCACTCCACATTTTGAATACATAACTGGCTGTCTTGGTTCACGAATCTGCTTTCAATCTGCGGTGCACCATGGTATCTAAATGATAATTTTAAGCACTCGTTTCGCCAAATGCCTTAAGGTTTTGGGGAAAGCAACCTTATTTACGCTTTTTATGGAATGTTTTAAATAAATTTTTTGCTAAGAATACTTCTTCAAGATTCGGCATGGATTTGTAACGATTTTGTTCGCGTCAGCAATACCAACAGCTTGTTAAGGCGCCACTTCCCCAAGGGAAGGCTGAGGGTACGAGTTCACACCGGCTTAAGACTCCCAAGGCGGGTTTCAAGTAGTGACTCAAACGTAAACCTTTAATCAATTCAGTCCCACTCAATGGAAACCAAAAACTTAAGGATTGGAAAGGTTGGAACAGGCCGACCAATCTAGAAAAATTCAATTGCATACGGACTAAAAAAAAAGTTAAATGAAAGTATCAACAGAACGTTCTCAGAAAACCAAGTGACGAGCAGATTTTTTTACAGTTTACATCTTTATATTCTCTCTACTAAACTTTTGGGGGGCCCCTTTCCTAACTGTTATACATGGTTATATATGGTAGATAAAAGGTAGTTGTAAGGTAAATATAATGGTTTGATCTGACCTTAGAATGTTTTTCATTCTGCTTCCTCTGGAACGATGCGGCGAACTCCCTCGTAATAGTTCCTTCCTGTTGGTGAATCGATCCACCTTGTCGATTCGGGCTCGACTAAACTGCCTTGGAAGGTTTGTTGATGGTAAATCGGCTCGTGTACTCGCGTCCGAGTAAAACACACGTAGCTCGATATTCTCCGGGTTTATGGACCACCAGGCTGTAGCCACCTCACGATACAGTTGGGTTCTAAACACGAACCGGTGAAACAGGATCTCAGCTGACGGTCGTCTTCAAAAAGAAGCCAGTCTTCTTGCAATACGGATTTGATTGATGCGACACGAGTGTCGAAGGCTCTCGCTGTACGATGTTTACGTTCGAATCGGCCTATTACAGCGGGTGACACCACGAAATTTGACTTCCGTCACACGAAGCAAGTTGCTTGACAAAGCGAAATATTCCCAGGTTTTGGCAGGAGTCCCGTGTAAGAACTGATTCGGAACTAGGTTTGACTTAGCCGAAAACCGGAATTAGTCGGATACTTCTTTGGCCTCGGGACCGGGACCGGACTCGTTCTACAGGCTAGTATCCCTGACTAGCACCCACGTTTAGTGGGATTTACAATCCTGCTAAACGTATTTTGAGGTTAGACCTATCACACCTTATTTTAGAAAAAGGTCATTTACCTTGATTCTCGAACCAAACCACGCACCGTTGGTTCAGGTTCCTCCAGAACGCACAAACGAGACTGCACAGCGTCTCTTTCCTTTGAATTTACGTAGAAAAAAGGACTTAGATTGGTTCAGATCACACCACGTGGTTTTTTTTTTTTCAACTTACTTTTCGTTCGTTCTTTTATCCGCTCTAGCTCTTACAACTTGGCACAACAACTGTCCTAACGAACTACTAATATATTACCTATTCCCGTTTGACTTGGGTTTAGGTTTTCCGAAAATCTAATTTTTCCACGTTATTTTTGTGGGCAAAAACGGCGGATACGCGCGAACACTCCGTTCCGTCGAACTTTCTGGGAATAAAAAAAAGAGCCCCTGATGGGCTTAAACGACAAACACTAGAACAAAAGAATCGTTCTTGATCAACGGCTATGCGTATAGCATTTTTTTAGGACAGAAGTGTGTGTGAGGATAGGATGTTCTCGAAATCCACGAATATCGCTGCAGAGATGAAAGGTGTGTAACGGAGTAAAGATAAATATTTTGTGAACGCGACCTCGCTGCCCCTTGAAACGAGGGAGCGTCAATTAGTTGTTGCATATGCTGTCAGTTATTTTTTTTCAAATAAAGTGGTTCATTACAGATTTAGAAATAAATCAGAAACATGTTAATTTTGTTTTTAAAACTGATGAATGTTGAAGATTATCTTCTTATGGGTGGTTTATTACCAGTCCTAAGAAAATTCTTGTGATCTAAACTGGAAAGATTCTGATTCCGGGCAGGCTTTCCACGCAATTGCACTGTTGCACTACAGAGTTTTTCGCCAACTGAAAATTAACGAATATAAGCTAAAACACGGGTTTTAAAAGTATACACGATTGCGTAGTTCACTTTTTCTTACCTTATTCTATAATTTAAACTTGAATAATCAACCTTTGCACACCGAAATTCTACAATTATCCTTTTAGTTTTGAAAAAATACTATGTAGCTTAACGTTTCTATCCAATCCTTTTGATCGAAGCGCTCTCTGAGTGTGATTTCGAGCTGCAAATCGCCTATACGGAAAACCTGAATTCTTAAATGAAAAAAGGAAATAAATAGATTTGAAATCAGTTTTTCTTTCTTTATCGTATAGAGGTGTAGATTTCTTCTACTGTTCAAAGCACGTCGTACCGGTACGTACGAGGTATTTGATTGCAATAATGAGCTTTCATTTTATAACTCAATCAAAACCTTTTTCATAACATAATAAAATGAGTGATCCGGTTCGGAGAGCATGTTGACTTCAAAAGACTATTATATTCAATATCTAAAAAAGAATAATCATAAAACAGTATGGAATTAAACAGCGGGAAAGACACATACAATTGAAAACATGCTGAATAAGTCTTCAACAAGGTTTCAGCAGATGCCATTTTATGAATTTCTAAGTAAAAAAAACTTGAATAAACCATTCTAATGATAGAGCTTCCATCTTTAAAATTGGGATAATCTTCAACAGAGGTCGTTTGCGTATGTTACATGCTTAAGGTACTGGATTTTTATTAGATAACACATGGAATGATAAAAAAAACATTGTTCCCATTTGAAAATAATAAAAAAATAAGGCTTATTTATTCAAACTTCCTCAAAAAAAGGTGGTTTAAAATGGTTTTCGTGATAGGATAAATAAGCAGTTATTTTCAATTTCTATTAGGAATCCTTATAACTATTAGTTTTTTTTTGTTCAATGATATGCAAACGATGAACTTTGTAAACAATTCCAATAAAAACTTCAAAAAAATCAAAAAACTTACAACTCTATATGGCCAAACTAAGGCAAAAATTTTTTACATGATAAATACGAAAAGTCAAAAGACTCATATTTATTTATATTTTATGTGAACCCGAGCTAGGCTGTGCTCGGGTTAAAAGGCTATTCCCTTTCGATTGCTTTGATTCAGTATCAATTTATCCTAAGATGATAGCGAAGCAACACCAAAGTAAAGCATTGATATCTGAACAATAGCACTTAAATGTGTTGAGTTTTCTACGATAGCTAAATAAGTCATCATTATGGTTCATTTATTTTCATAGAGCAGAAAATTGAGATCCTAATGATTGCAAGATTTGGCATTCAATTTTTTTCAAAAGAAAAATCGTGTTTAAATATAAATTGAGCTGAAAACCAAAAAAACGAATTCAGGTTTTTCAGTTTTCGGTGCTAGCGACGGGTTTAGATTTTATCGCAGCAATCGCTGACTTTTTAAATTTGCCATCGGTTAGCGTAAACTTTTTCGTTAAGTTTCATTCGGAGTTTGCTCAAATGCGTTTTCGTGAACCTACAGGTGCGAGGTGCGGGTGTGTTGTCAGCTAGTTTTTTGTCCTATGTAACACGAGTAGAAATGATGAAATTTAATTGTAAATTTCAATTGATTCGTTCCATTATTTTCTTTTATTGGTTACATAAAGTGAATGATTTTGATGATGAATGATATTAAAATGTACATATCTTCAAATGTAGGATTCCAGAAGAATATTCCGTAACCGCTGTCATAGACATGAGTATATTTATCTTACCTTTGTTGGATTATTTTTATCGCATAGTTCAGTCAATTTTAAAGAATGTTGCAGCAATGATTACTCGTGTCTGATATAAAGTAGTCAAAATTAAGCGCAGTAATCATCCAATCAAGTCCTGATATTTATGATCATACACAGCAAATTTTTTTTTGCTGGAAACCAGCAAAATTTTGCTGGTTTTTGTCCCGCTGACTTTCCAGCAAAATTTCCAGCAATTTCAATTGCTGGAAAAAACAGCAAACGTTAATGCTGGTTTCCAGCAATTTAAATTGCTGGAAAATCAGCAATCCAGATTGCTGGAAACCAGCTATTTCTTTCAACACAACCGGCAGTATGTGTATTTATATTTCTTATTCTTATTCTTATTCTTTTCTTATTTTATATGTGAAATTTATATTTCAATTCAAAATTAAAGTTTAATATTGGCTGTGCATATAATAACGAATGAAAACAATTATTTTCTCCCATTTTCAATAAGGGATTAATTTATTTTCCAAAAAAAACTTTTTTTTTTCACAACTTTCTAACACCGGCTCTGGGGTGGCCGCTTTGTGCCAAAATGTTGATCATCCGCCACCTGTAAAAATAGTTTTGATCAGTATCTTCTATGGAATATCTACCTGTACAATAAAACTTACCCTTGACTTGATGCTTGGTTGCTAGAATATAGAGGAAAATAAAATAATTATATTAATTTAACCTTAATTCGTAAAATAGAATCTCACCTTACTTCAGCGTACGAAACAAAAACAAACTCCAAATTTACAACTCGATTGCTGATTTTCCAGCAAACTGGATCAATTGCTGGAAAGTCCAGCAATTTGAAAACCGATTGCTGATTTTTCAGCAAAAATGACAAGCACATAACCGAATGCTGAAAAATCCAGCAATTCGAAAACCGATTGCTGGTTTCCAGCAAAAATTTGTATTGCTGAACGTTTCCAGCAATTTTTTTTGCTGGAAATCGAGGCAAGAATTTACAGTGTATATTTGAACTGAAACTTTTTGAAACACATATTTTGTATAAAAAAAAAGTTTTTTTCATGTATTTTTTATTCCGTGTTCTCAAGAATTGAAATGGTTGAAAAAAATTAATTTCTTTCTGTTAAACGATGAACGGGAATCACATTTCGTTATATCTGATCTTTCAGCAAAACAGAGGCACATAATGAATATTATTTGATGGATTCGGTCTAGTTTAAAAAAAAATAGAAGATAATTTTGAAAATGGAGCTTAAAAGTAGTAAAGCGATTAATAAATTAACATAATTTAATTTTCAAATGCTTCAAAAATAGCTGTTAAGCTGTTTTTTTAATGTATGTGAAATTTTTAACAAAAAAAAATATTTCTTTTACATGAATCTTCTTTGAACTAGTTTATGAATTACATGAAATTTACCGGAAAAAGGGTTTTTTAAACTAATTATTCACGTTTAGGGTAACGTAACAGAAAGTATTTGTGTGAAATATGTGAATGTAAGGTTAAAATTTCATCTCTTAAAAAAATTGAAATCATTGTTTTTTGTAGCTCTAGATTTTTTTGCACGGTTCGGTGATGATTTGTAATAATATAAAAATTATTTATTTTAGATCAGGTGGAAATCAGTATGGATATAGGTAAGCTTCAAGTGATTTGAGGTAAGATTGGTAAGAAGGTACGATTATTTCACTATATGTTCAATTATTGCATTTATAGAATATATTATATAAGATCGTACAAACAGTTGCCAGCTGGGCAGGTATCTACACGTATGCGGAATACCTGTCGTAGATTCTTAACTCTAAATATGTTATGAATTTTATACGGTTGCGAAACTTTTTGCTCGTTCTACAAATAAGACATACATCTACACGAAACATTTTCATTTCATGACAGTTCACACGAAGCCATGGTGTCGGGTATGTGATGATTTGCATTGAAGATTGGCCGAACTAAAAATCTAAAGGATGCAAGTTAGCGCATACGTTGGCGAAACTGCGGTGAATCCGTGCACCCATGGTGGATTATCTACATACATACATACATGAAAACCAAAAAAACGAATTCAGTCATTACCACACTATGCTAGTGAGCCAACTTATGTGTTGACTTCTCAGGCATGGCAAAATAAGGTATCGGTAAGGTATCGTTGCTCAAGGAACAACAGCATTGCGAGGAATTGCATTTTAACTTATTTTCTCGTTTAGATAAATTAACTGCCGTGTAGTTTACGTTTCGGTCTAATTATTTATTTTCAATCATCTTCAGAACTAATTATTATAAAAAATAAATAAAAAAAATTAAATTTTATAAACTATCTCATCATCTTATCTTAAATTTAATAAAAAGTTTTGTTTCCGTTTTATTTTTTATAATAATTAGTCTTGAACATGATTGAAAATAATGGCATGATTATAGTATCCATATATGAAAATTGAGACCGAAATTTGGGCATTGTACCACCTTTATTCGGGCAAAATGATACCAAATTTTACCTTCAAGTCTACAAGTCTGCTCGGGTCTGACATATTTCAAAATTTTTTTCCCTAAATAATTAATTGAGATAATTAGGTTCGTTGTTGTTGGTGACTGGTCACTTGGAACAGGTAATTTTTTAAAATGAATGAAAACAGTATACCTATAGTTGCTTAAAAAACATTTTAGCTTTTTTGATGAATCGAATTTCTTGTAAAGTGGCTAATTTAGTACCTTTCATACGTTTATAAAGGATTTTTTCTTCAAAATTGCGGTAGTCCGACTATCCTATACGAAGGTTCCTTTCTTCAAACTTGGTGCTAAAAATAACACAATTTACTTCAAAATTTGTTTATTTCTTTTTTTTTCATCGCGTTCGTCAAAAAATATAAACAACGTTTCTAACTACATAATAGTTTTGATTGTATCACAGGCAAGTTGCGTGTAAATGTTTAGCACATTGTACTTTACAATCTACAGAATTAAGTTTCGGTGGAACGGCGGTCAATCCAGAGAGATTGTTCCTAAACGCTCCATCTCAGTAACCGTTTTTATGTGTTTATTGTGTTTGTGTGTGTTAGTGTTTGTGTATGGTAGCGACCGTTTTTAGTAAGATTGTATTTGTACATCATTGTCTTAACTAAGATTGCCAACAGCTCCAGGAGATTACACCCATAAGACAACGGGCTATACTTATACGATTAAGTACCTAGCTGAGTTTGGCGTTCCGTTCAACGCCTGATCTTCAATATCTCACTATCATCAAGACCGTTTCGACGAAGTTGCCTAAAAAGAAAAAAAAGTATATTTAAAAAAGAAAAATATTTTTTTAATGATCTGACACTTACATCTGTTCCATAAGTAGTTCTTGGTTGTTCCACGTCTTTGCATGCAGTTCCGTAATTTGCGAAGCATTCCTGAGGAAGAAAACGATGAATCACTGGTGAAATCAGTTCCGGGTCGATGTCCTTTAGGTTTCTAGGTTTGGTAATGAATGACACAATCGTTCCAATGATCATCACTGTAACCACACCAATCGGAGTTATCCAGTGGTAAGATAATCGGTACAGTGGAAACACTCCCGATTCATCCGGGTAGATCGGATTGACAATGGTGCTGTTGGATAGCATATCGCTGGGACATGATTCAACGGAAACGGGTAGTTTGTGAGGAACAATTTCACCATTGGCGCTTGCAAATTGTGATCCTAAGGAAACCCAACCGGATAGCAGTGCACCCGAAACGCCTCCAATAATCGCTCCTTTAGAGTTACTCCAAGGTACCAGCATTCCCAATGTAAACATTCCACAGGTTGTTCCCGCAGCAATAGCCGACAAAGAAGTTGCAACACTCAATATTCCTCCTAATTTTTCGATAATAAACAGACAACCCATGGCCGCCATTCCCAGAACGACAACACAGACCCGAACGAAGATGTTGGCCACAAATGGACTAGGTTTCACTCGAAACAGTCCCTTCAGGATGTCTTCCAGCAAAACAGCTGACGTCGAATTAAGTACTACGGACAAAGAACTGAGTGCTGCTCCAAATACACCGGCAATGAACAGGCCAGGAATCCCTCGCAAATGTCCCACGATTTCCATTACGTAATGCGGGAACAGCTGATCGTCGGTCTTTACCAATCCCATGGACATTGGATCACATTGGTAATAATAAGCATAGATCAACAAGCCAGCATAGCAGCAAACTGAAACAAAAATCGCAATACCAATTGTGAACATTCCGATGGATCTGTAAAAAACAATATTAAATTATTATTTTTTCATCGGAAGAAATGTTACAAAACTACTCACAATCTAGCTTTCTTCAGGTTTGGCAAGGACATGTAACGCTGCACCATGGTTTGGTTGACCGAATTGAAGGAAGTCCAGTAGAAGAAACCACCGATCAAAACCGCCCAAAAGGTCTGTCTCTCATACATGGATGGATTGAAGCTTAAGGAGTATCAAAACGGTTAATTTGAAAATTCCAACAAAAATATACAGCGAACTTACTTAAAGAAATCAATCCTATTGCCCTGAACGGCACGGTCCCAGATCACATCCGGTCCAGCAATGGAAATCGTTCCCAAAACGACTACGATGACTACCGAAATGAACATCACCAGAACTTGCCAAGCATCGGTGAAAACCACCGCCTTTATGCCACCCTGGAAAATGGAAACAGTATGAAAAAATAAGATTTAAGTAAAGTTAGAACGATTATGAATTATGATACACAGAACAATCCCCGATAAGATCAAATCTCTACGCCCATTTCATATGTATCATCATAAAGCCTGTTTCACATAGAATCTGGTCGCATCTTTTCATTTACTGCAGCGCCCCTAGTTGTCACATCGCTAATCTATTGACAGTGTTTTGATCCGGAAGGTTTGTTTACTTAGTGGTGAAAATATCATCAAGATTGAAGCAGTCAGTCAAAAGTTATCGACGATGGAACGCGAAAGGCGGGAGAAAATTCTACACACTCACGTAGAGAAACCGACGTGGTCAGGGGTAAAGATCGCAAAATCCCTGAAATATCCAAAATCGACTGCAAATTCGGTGCTGCAACGTTACCGGAAGACCCTTACGGTGGATCGAGCAAAACAAACCAGGCGTAAAAGTGGAACATATGACCGGAAGCTGCGAGCAAAGGTAATTCCATCAATTCACAATAATCCTGGAATCTCCTTGCGTGATTTGGCGAAAAAGTTCAAAACAAACCACAGTACAGCTCGACGAATTTGTTTGCGAGAAGGCTTGCGGTCGTATCATGCAAGCAACCACCCCAACAGGGCGCTGAAGCAAAACCTGGTTGCCAAAACCAGGGCAAGGAAGTTGTACGAGAAAGTGTTGACCAAGTACAACGGATGCATTTTGATGGACGACGAAACTTACGTAAAAATGGATTTTGGACACATATCGGGTAACAAACTTTACCTTGCGAAGCGTAAAGAAAATGTTGCGGGTAGATTCAAGTTTGTTTTCGCAGATACATTTGCTCGTAAGTTGATGATTTGGCAAAGGATCTGTAGTTGTGGGAAGAAGACTAAGATTTTCATCACTGGGGACACAATGAATGGGAATGTTTACAAAGAAGAATGTCTCCAGAAGAGGGTTTTGCCATTCATTCGGTCCCACAAAGTTCCGGTGAAGCTCAGGCCGGATCTGGCAAGCTGCCACTACAGCCGGGATGTCGTTAAGTGGTATAAGGAGAACAAGATCGATTTTGTTGAAAAAAGTATCAATCCACCTAACTGTCCGGATTTTCTTCGCATCGAGAAATATTGGGGAAATAGTTAAGGCCAAACTGAAGAAATGTGGCAGAACCATGAAAAAACCCGCTCAAATGGAAAAGTGGTGGAACAAAATGGCGAATGAGGTTACAAGCAGTACTGTGCAGAAAATGATGGGTAGTGTGGTAGATATGTCATGGGGAGAAGATTTGTATAGTATACTTTTAAATCATCTTACTTTTTTTTTTTAAACACCGAATGAATATTTTCTCCGTTTACAAAGAACATTAATGCCAAATTCTTCAGAACAATTTAAATCTACTGATAGAAGGCTGGTCTTTTTAATGACTGTTCCTGTCCTATTACTTTTCTTCATTGCTTTGTTCAATACAAATCTTCTCCCCATGACATATCTACCACAGTTGGTATCACAAAAAAAGTTCGAAAATTCATCCGAAAAGCTGACGAATGATGTTTATATTTTTTTTTCCTTAAAGTGCAATAAAAAACCCACAAAATGACATTTTTACTTTTGTTGTACGTTATTTCTTTTCGGAGAAATGATCTATTTTATTCGACCAGATTCTATGTGAAATAGACTTTAAAGTAAATTGAAGAATAAAATGAAAAACAGTGACTCAAACAGGTTGGATTAGGTCATATTGGTCTAATTTCTTTAGAATGAAAACTTTTGAACCTCAAATCTACATATGTAGTTTTTTATGTATTCCAAATACGCACTAGGAATCCTCTTTAAAGGCCCTCAAAGTAATGGTACAAAACTGATAGTTTTTTGGCATTGAAAAACTATCAAATCATCTGGCATCACTGCTGGTGTCTATCGAGGTATTGAATGACTATTTTCAGAGCAATACTTCGCTAGGCACTGGCAGTGAATGTTGAATTGTTGTTTTGAAATTGTTGTTTTGAAATTGTTGTTTTGAATTTATTGTTTTTAAATCACTAAGGGAGGGAAACGATACACGTTCATCAATCGAAAACGCTCACTGAAGAAGGTAGTAAGTTGCTATCGAAATACCGGTATATGAACTTTTCATTTACCGTGGTTGAATTAAAAGGAATCTTTCGATTGCTTTGATTCAGTTGTTTTTAAATGCCAAAAAATACTCCTGGTTAACAGCTAATAACTTTACTTATGTAAAAAAACGAAGCTTTTAAGACCTCAAGGTTTTAGAAATTCAAAAATAGTCCCAAATCAACTCAGTCTATCCGTTAAGGTAATTCAGAAAATCAAAGTGATGAGACATAGCAACGGACCACAAATGAAACTAATTTCATAAATTTGGTGGCTCTAAGTTTCTCGAAAAGTTACTTTTGATATTTACACATTAAGGATCGAAAAAATATCTAAACCCCACAAAACTGAACATAATTCTTCAAATTTAGTTTCTTTGAGTTATCGAAAGTGTTGTTAACAATTCTGTAGAACGAAGTTTAAATATAAAATGTATTACATTTGAGTTATGCTTCTCAGTAAAGCGGACATGCGTCAATCGAAAAAACGAGACATCTCGTACCTTGTTAGTCCGAAATGTTTTAAGAAGAGATTAATCACCGTAATTTTCGTTTGTTACTTGATTTATCGGCTTTATCGGTGCAAAGCGATGCACTTTATCGTACAAACATCTTGAGGATTTGAAATTCTTTTCTTAAAATCCATTTTCACCGAGAAGGCCGATGAATCAAATAACGTTGTTTTTTATGTTAAAAAAGTTTTGTGTAATTTTTCTAAATTTAACAATTAGGAAGATAACGGAAACGAAATACCGTATCAAGTATTTTGTACGAAATTTTCATTTCTGTAACTGTTATGAGGAGCGTTGAAAATTTGAAGCATTATTCCAAGTGTTATTCTATAAAAAAAAAAAGTGGCTTTAATGGGCTAAATTGACAGATTAACTCAGAATCAATTCATTTAGGAAATGATTCATAATGCTATCCAGTAATATGGATGGATTAATTACCATCTATAGCTTTTCAGTATGAAAAGTAAAGTAACGATTATTTTTACAATTCGAATATTTTTGCTTTTATAACCTAAAAAAGTACTTACCAACAAAGTGTAAAACACGCAAACAATGCATACAACTGCTCCAATGATATAAAGATTGAAACCGGTAACTGGAATAAAGAGGAAAAGTATTAAATAAAATCATAAACAAGTTACAAGCCTACAGGATACAACGACAATCATGTTAATGACATTTGTTTAATTTCCATTGTAAAAAATACTATTAATACAGTTAGGGAGACGTTTATTTCTATGTTCGGCTTGAATATCCGAGATTTTTAGAATTATTTACATACTCAATTTTCAAACAAGAAAACCAGATCGGATAGTCATCACGCGTTTTTTTTTCGGCTCCCCAAATTTTATACTGATTTCATAGGAAAATAACAAATTTTAACGCCCCAATTCAATTAAAGTGTTAAAATTCGCTGGAGAACCAGTTCATGTGAAAGTTACGAGTTGGAGTTGCACAAGAATCTTTTGAGTAGTTTGTGGTACAGTGAAAGTTAAGAAAAACTAACTTGAATTGAGGAAACCTGGATCTGGAAAAGACATTTCTGAAGGCAATAATGTCCACTAAGAAGCTATAATCTACAAAATTTTGAAGTTTTTCCACAGTCCACAGGAAATACCATCATAGTTGAAAAACGATCCCAGATGGAATCAAGGAACTTATTTTCATTTGCGTCATGCTTTGGTAGTTTTTGATGAGATCAATCCTTTTTTCCCTCTATTAAAATTAACCTTGTCCAATTGAACATGTCAATACTTATAATCATAAATGTATTCAACATCATGAAGCGTTTAGCAGGGAATTGAACGATTTATTCCTCCCCTAGATGCTGTATTTTTTACGGTGTCCATCAGTTGTATCTGCAATACAATCAATATGTAACAGATACTAATTGACAAAATTAAGGACGAAAGTCTTTCATTTTCCAGTATACTTACAAATTTTTAACATGTTGATGTTAGAAGAAGAAAGAGAATAAAAAAAACCTGATGGAACAAATCAGCAAATAAGCCGCAGTCCGCGGCGTAGAGGATAGCCTTCAAATCTTCTAAGCCAACGGTCGTGAGATTGTGACTGGGTCACGGCATACATAGTACACTTTCTGTGGGTTGGTGGTTTTAGTATGTTTAAGTCGCTAGCTATCATATCCTCGGAAGATGTACGATTAGAGTTTGGTAAAAAGAATTGAGATCTTGTATGTGTTTGTGTTCATTTAAAAAAAAACCTAACTTTCTAGCTCCCCTTTAGATTAGATGATGATCATAAATTTTGAATTAATTACATATACAAAACGATTTTTCATATCTCAATCTTTGCCTGGTGAAACTCAGGTTTTTTTGTCTTTCGATTGAATTTTAACTGCTCAAATAAGATAAATGTATGAAAATCAAGCACCTTGACAACTTTAAAATGCATTTTTTCGAAACTATCATTTAAGCACTTGCATTTCTCTGATCTTAAGCGCTTGATATACTCTATCATTTATCACATGAGGCATATCAAGTTTTCATTGAAATCCTCGCAAATTAAAAGTTTAAAGTCCAGTATTATTGAGTTATCGTCTTAGAAATAAGTCATCCTTCCTTTATTTAAATCCTACTCAGTGCAGTTCTAAAATTGCGCTAAGCTCCCACAAAACAACTCATAATGCTTTATCCAAAAAGTCTGACTTCGGGTTTCGTTGTTTTTCTTCTTGTATACATTAATAACTACCACACATATTGTTTTACTGTCTTCTTTTAAATTTTAATTTAAATTTAAAAAAAGCTAACTCTACACGAAAACACACTCCACATATAAATAAACTAGCAATTGTCAGTTGATTGTTACGATAGTTACGATTTAATTTGGAATAAAAAACAAAACAATATACCTTGATTGAAAGCGAGTGATGGTACGTAAATGATCATCGGCAGGAAAAATAACTAAAGCATGAAAATGGAAAGAAGTATTAGGCTCAGTCTATTTGCGGTAGTTCAGCGGCAAACACCTACCTCATCCATGACGAACATTATGGATGCAATCGAACGGACCGACGAGTTGAATCGAAGCTCCAAGTACTGAAAGGAATGATCAGTTGTTAGAGGTTATGCATTGATTTCATTTTATTTTAAATATTCACCTCATACGATGAGTTCAGTTTCAGCGAGCAAAATACTGGAAGGTAGACCGTGCACACGGCAATACCCATCAACAGAATCGGTATCACTATGAGCCAATACTGTGTTCCGAAATTGTATATTTCCGATGGCGTCCCCAGTATGGTCACCCCAGAGATATAGCCGGCCACTAGACTCATGGCCACCGGGAATGCTTTCAGCTTCCGAGATCCAAGCAGATATTCATCCATAGTGGAGGATCCGAAAGTCGTAATTCGAGTTCCTTTGCCAGCATTTGCCGCTGTCTTGGAACCGCCTAGCCCAAACTCATCGTCACTACTTTCCGGAGTTTGCTGTGCTGTGGTGCGTTTGAAGAAACCAAAGTAGATTCCGCAGGCCGCGGACAGAAACAGCATTACCACGAATACGCCATAGTCAAGCACGCTAAATTTGTACAGCTCCTCCAAACTGCCCTGGAGTGCCATCTGGAACAATAAATCAATGTCAGATTTACCGAAAAAAATGCGTTAACTGCAACAGGAAAAGTAGGAAAATGCTATGAATTACAGCCAACAATGAGTTAAACTGCGATATCATGATCTTAACTTATCTACAGTCTAGCTTAACAACCCTAATTTACGTGATAAGAAAGTCGAGTGACCATATAATGGATTGCTAGCCGACGGACGACGTGAAACCACCCTCTATCAGTTGTAATAACCCAGTTAAAATGAATGCCAAAATCTTTCCGGTTACGTGACCATTAATTTTCGACGACATCCTGACAGCGTATAACATATTTACATACTGTATCGAAGCCATGTAACGAACCTCGATTGAGACGAATCAACACAACCAACTGCTTCGTGGAAAGGATTTTCTTTGACAAAGAAAAACCTATTCGAGGCACGTCGCGTCGTCTGTTTTCGATAAAATGGAGCTAGTGCATCGAGTGAGCTACATTAAGCTTTCCGTCTTAGCATATTGAGGCTCAAATACAAAATATTACTCGAATCTTAAAAATATTGCAATGCTATAATCTACCAAAACACAACACTTTGAATTGCTCAAAAATACAGAATTTATACTATTTGTTAAAATAGTTATTGCACAATGAATTCCGGAATTTTTAGGGTTAGGTTAGGTTAAGCAATACGAACGAAAATGAATCTTTAGATTTAGTAGACATTTTTCTTCTTTTTTTATAACTACAAAAACTAAAGCTATAACTAAGAAACTGAAAATTTCAAACAGCTCTCCTAGTGAAGCTCTAAAATGTGTTAAAACTGGTGTGCATCTAATTATTTGAATTGAATTTGATTTATTTCAATACTTCAACAACATATCTACAAAGCATGTTCAATTTATAAGCATCCAAATAAGGTTACCAGATTAACAATAGATACATTGTTTGGTAACAGAGATACGCACGAAAAAAATTGCCTGTTTTAGAAGACTGATCCCAAACTTTTGGCCGATAAACCATACTGCGGGATGATTCCAAACTTTTGGACGATAACTTGAGAAGTTAGATATTTTATTTAATTTAAGCACGTTGCTAATTTTTTGCACAAAATTCAACAAATGTGTTTTGATAAGTAAGGGATAAGGATTCGAAAGTAACTTGAATTCTGACATTTGGTCCACCTCACCCTGAGAAGATCGGGTCTAAAATTTAAGTGCTGTTTTTGCAAAATGTTCCAACTTTAAGCTTTGTTTATGTCATATAAAGTTAACATATCTATACATTTTACCATAAACATATGAAGAAGGTTCATGATCTTTGGAATGAGATCAAAAGAAATGCAATATGTCATAAGATGGTTGAGATACGGCCAAAAAAAATTTTATGTTTTTGAGAGGGTGTTCCCAAACTTAGAGCCGGTAGTGTATTTCTGTTTTTGGTGAAAAAAAATATTTTCAAGGACAAATTCGCACGTAGACCTTTAATTTCATTCTGATGATTTCATCGTAGTTTTGAGACAATTTTAAGTAAGAATCAATCAAAATCTCAAAAATAAATTTTCATTAAGGTTCTCACAAACTCAGTGATATCTCCGATTAATTTCAAAATTTTATAAAAATTATAAATTATTATAAAACGAATTATAAAACGCTTGGAGTCTAAAGTTTCCTTTTTGGTCCAAATAAATGTGTGAATATTTTAAGATTATTGAAATTGAATAAAGGTACGGCGGATTTAATGACGAGTATTGTAAAAAAAAATGCCAAAGACACATTCCACCGTGACGTAAAATCGCTTTTCCGGACTTTTCTGCACTGTTATCATTCTAGAAATCAACCAGTTTACTTGAAAATGAAGAAAAAAATGGTGGCAAACGGTCGAAAATTGAATTTTTTTCAAAACGGATATAATTTGGTCATTAAAAATTTAAGTTGTTTTTGTTGTGATCGATTACTTTTGTGACGTGAATTCACGCTAGAATTGATCAATTTTCAGTACATACAACTTTGATTTTCTGTTCTCTGTGGAAATAGGATATCGGTATCTTGAAATAAGTTGTAGAATAAACAAATACCCACAATTTGATGTGCGTAGGGTAGTTGACTGAATTCACGTCACGAAATATAAAGCTATACTGAACCATTCTTTAGAGCCTTCAAATTTTATGTGCACTTCCAAAAACAATATTTTGTTGTTCCGACTTTTACAATCATAAATTTTCAGTATCTTCACCTTACTTTTTTTTTTAAAGAAGATCTCATTTTTTTATGTAAGAAAATGTCAAAGTTTTCTCGAAAAAATAAAAAGTTCCCTTTTTTGTGACATGAATTCACTCAATCACTTTTCAAAACAACCACATTGAATATAAACAAATTCTTTTTTCTACAAAATGAAGCAGTGTTTTTTGGCTTCAAAACGTAGTATAAAAAATTCAAAACAAATTCATCCACATATGTATTTTAATAAATGATTTTATAAAAGTTGTCAAAATAACCTCTTTTTCCAACAAAAAAAATTATTTTCAAAATCATATAAAACATGTGTGTGTGTTTTTCTCTTTTTTCCGTTGGTTTTGTGTGATTTGAATTATCGAAATAATAGAAGAATTATCAAGTTTGAGATTTTTTGATACGCGAACGGATAAAAATCACTTTTGAGCGGTACAAGCGCGTGGAATGTGTCCAAAGTTTTTATAACTCGCTCCAAATATAACCCATTTCAATTTTTATAAACCATAAGAAATCTATTTTTCCTAAGAATGGTCCGATTATTTCTCAAAATGATGTGTGTCCGAAAATAATTAAGGAATGCAAGTTTTTTTTAATTATAATAAATAGATCATTGGGGAGAGAGTAGGCGATCGCTTGTTGGTATCGATGTGGCGATTATGCTTACAGGTACTTTTCGCACGTGTTTTATTCGCTCTGTCGCTGTGAAAAATAAATTTTTGAATTTAAGTCATTTGTCATTGTGAAATTTTGTTTTTTTTTTGGATTAGAAAATAAGAAAGCATAGCGATCAAAAATTGGCGTTCTGTGGCGATGGATAAAGTCCCAAACTAAGGAATGAAAAAAATAAGGAGTCCTGATACCAGATTTGAACCGAGGCCCTTCAAGATTATAGCCAAACACGATGCCACGAAGCCACATCTAGAAGTTGCTCCACCGGCAGCATAAATTTGAAGTGGTAATAGGAACCCCCAACCCCCCCCCCCCCCCTTTTGCGATGTTCCAACTCCGAAGGACAAAAGAAGGATTTAAAAATTTGTTCAGGCCTACTATGAAAACTTTGTTTGTTAATGATCCCAACAAAAACATTAAGAAGACATAACAAAACAAGCTTAGAGTAAGGTGGGATAAAAGTACGAGTCGGGTAAAAGTACGTTTTGAGATTGTCACAAACTGAGTACAGCAAAATTCAAAACTCTGTCGTGGATTGATAATGATTTAGGAATCGTACATTCAGACATTTTTTTCTTAGAAGTTGAAAATACTTCGAAAAATGAGGCAAAGTTGCTTTTTTGCATAAATGATGTAATATTCGAAATAGTAGCAAACATGTTTAAGCAAACAAAATTCTGGCTTTCAATGAAAGTGTAAATGAGTCTGTTTAGGTGTTTAAAACCACTAACAAATGCCGAAGAAAGAATTGCATTTATTTGTCTCTGATTTGCACAATAAACTGTGAATCACATGAAACCTTGGAGGGGCAAAAGTACGAACTTCAAATGGGGCAAAAGTACGAATGATATACAGGGTCCACTGAAGTGAATCTGAACGGAAACTCATTATTTTTTTCTAAAATGCCCTGGAAACATCAGCGCATATTTTTGTTTCTACAAAGACTTGCTCGTGCGAAAAATTGCTCAAATGCGATGAGAACTGTATTTCGTAAACCTGTTGAATATGGACAATTAGTGAAGAGCTCCTGATTCGCGCAGTTTGTTCGCCTATGTATAGGATTTGTATCAGAAGCGAACGCAGAAGCTGCTGCCGTAAGCAAAGATTTATATAAAATAATTTTCATCTTTAGTTCATGCAGAAATGTGGAGTTTTGAATGGTCGTACTTTTACCCCACATCATTCGTACTTTTGCCCCAGAGGTGGAATAAGAGTACGTTTCGATAGCAGTTGGGCATTTTCACTACTGCTATCAAATGCGGCGATCGATTACCTTCGTAATTTTTTAGAAGAAAGATAAAAGTCAAGAGAATAAAATGCTGTTCTTAGTTTTTTGCAAAAATTTTCTAAAAATGGGATAGCACTAAGGTCGTACTTTTACCCCACCATATTCTACATGGCAAAACATGGTCAAATTTGTTACAATGATGCAAGGAATATTTAAACAAGGTAGTGTCGAGAGCCATATTTGTTTTTTTTTGTGACGTTACAAAAACGATTGTATCGAAAATTTATGTGAGAATGGTAGGAATTAAAAAAAACACGTTTTAGAACGAAATCGAATTCCAATTTTATTTTGATTTTGTTGTAAGGCCTCTATTTCACTATGTTATGAAGTTTTTTGGTCCTTTGAAGATTGCATTATGTTTTTTTTTCTTAATTTATTAATGAATGCAATGTCTCCTTGAAGCTAAAACGTGCAAAAATGAAGAAAATATCAGCTTCGAAAAGGTCTAGCTGGTAGATATTGAGTGTTCAACTAATTGTAACGATTTTAATCCAAACGGTTTACCATATTCAATTCTTATGTAGAACAATTAATATCAATTGATGATTGTTAACTCAGTTTACTTAAATGCAGTAAAAGATTGTGGTTTTGAATAAAAATTTGTGTTTTGATCACTTCATTGTAATGACTTGAGCATTTTCATAGAAGACTTCAAACTAATTTTAAAGTTTTGCAAATTTCAGTGGTAAAAATCCACAATTTTTTCGAACTTCGATGGTCTTTTTCAAAGAAAAATTATTCGAAATGCAACTTTTTTGGCACCCATCTTGAAGAGCAAGAATTCTTCTAAAGTAAAATGTTTTCTAACTGGAAAATTTCCAGCAGATTCTTCGACTTATCATCGCAATAGAAAAGTTTCCTAGTTTCCTGTGACGTCTCAGCCTGTACCAATACTAGAGCAGGGCTGCCTTGGCACTACCTTCTTTAAATATTCCTTGACAATGATGAATAAAAGTCTTTCAAAATGTCAAACGACTCATTTCGTTTTATATTTTATGTGAATCCTAGCAAGGCCGGGTAAAATCAGCTAGTCAATAGTAAAAATATTTACACGACATAATCAAAACCTCGAAAATATTTGGTTTCAAAAGGATTGGTGGGATCAGACGGCAGCAAGTAATTTTTTTTCACAAAAAATTGTCAGTTATTCTACCTCTACCACAAATTAACACTTAAACTTCGATTTTTTCTAGAATTATCTAAAAAATTGACTAAGCAGGCGGTTTGGTATAATCTTGAATAAAAAAACTTTGAGGCCTCTTTTCTCGGAGTCAACATATTGTTGACCTCTCTTGACCTCTCTTACCCTAAGCGCTTAATCGGAGCACAATTTATTGTTGCTGATTAAGAAAATCAATCTCGCCAAATGATAAACAAAATTTCTTAAATAAATTTTCAACAAAAGTTTTGTTATGTTGTTTTCCTTTTTCAATTCTTTCATTTTTGTCTAGTTTTCTTCTAAATTTGTCTGATTTTTTTCTCTCTTCTGGTCATTTTTGTCTAATTTATGATTCTTTATATATGATTTTTTTCTCTTTTTTTGAATTTTGTCTCAATAGTCATTTTTGTCTTATTTTTATCTTTTTTGTTCCAATTTTTTATTTTAGTGATTACATTAGATAAGATAACAAATCTTTGTTTTGATGATTTTTTTAGTTAATTTTGTAATATATGTCAGTTTTTCATTGTCATTTTTCTTATTTAATTTTTGGCATTTCGGTAGGTTATTTTCATAACTCGCCGGAATGCCAAAAATTGAATAAGAATATATCCCAGCGGCGATTAAAATAAGATAACATTGTCATTTTCATAATTTTTGTCATTTCCAAATGACCAGAATAATTTCATATCAAATTGTTATGCAAACGAGTTGGAATGTATCATTTTTAAAGATAAACTGCTGCACCAGGAATTCATTCAATCTAACGAAAAAATCGATCAAAATATTGCATGATCCGTACTTTTTGGTTATTTTAAGCTAAGGTAGGGGAGATGAGGGCATAATGGGCACCTTAAGGAAAATGCTTATTTAACCATAGAGAACAGCTGTAATATGTGAATTACATCATTGTTTCGTGTTCCGACACTCAAATAGTCTATTGTCTAATTGGATGAAACTTGAAAAAGTAGATAAAAACGTTTAAAGATGCATTTTAAAAAATTTTGCCGAAAGCTGAAAACCAGTCACTGTAGAGGCATAATGAGAAACCCCCCGAGGCAGTATGAGCACCATTAATGAAGGCATAATGAGCATTTTCTGCCGGGAATCTAGCAGCGAATTCGACTCGATGAAGTCAATTGAGTAATAGAGCTACAGCTCAACTTGTATCGTCTGACGATTTGGCCTATTGGTTAGATGTCGGAGAGATAATCAGTAGGCTCGAGTTCGATTCCTGGTGGAGGTGATTTTTTTTTCTTCATTTATCATTTATGATCCTGATTGCACTAAACGGTGAGGCGTAGATTCATCAAACAAAGCAAAAACAAAATAATCTAGGGCTGTTTGTAGAATTCAAAGAATTAACACATGTTCATACATTATGTTTCTGGTGTTTTGTTTGACGGATGATGCTTTGATGCTATTAGCCGTGTAATGTAACAATAAAAAAAATCAATCATGAATGGTATGTGCAAAAAAAAATCCCCTCGAACAGGAATCGAACTCGAGTCTACTGATTACCTCTCCGACATCTAACCAATAGGCCAAATCGTCAGACGATACAAGTTAAGCTGTAGCTCTATTATTCAGTTGACTTCATCGAGTTGAATTCGCTGCTAGATTCTCCGGCAGAAAATGCTCAATATGCCTTCATTGAAAGTGCTCTGTTCGCCTCTAGTGAACAAATTAAAGCAAAAACGCGTTTCACAATTGATTAAAGTGAAAAATCAAAAATTTTATGATGCTGAAAATTTAGAAACAATGTGTAGATCATGTTGCAGTGCGTACATTTCAGATCAAGATGATTTAAAGGTCGTAAAAGCTTATTTGGTGGTGCTCAAAAATTATAATATTTTCGTCACTTGAGAACCTAGCTGGTTATTATTTAATATTTCTGTAAATATGAAAAGGATATTTGTTTTTTGGTGAAAAATTAATACTATAGGTAGTACGAAACAAGTCCTCATGAAAATTTGTTTAATAAAATACGTACTTATGTAGAAAAATGGACTTCTCATTATGCCTCGGGTGCTCGTTATGCCCTCATCTCCCCTAGATATACAGTCTGGTTAAATTGAATGTGCGGAAGGCGGAAAGCGTTGAAAAGTACTTGGTTATCACTCTACGTAGATTTTTCTGTTCGTGAAATCTGAGACACTGAACATATCACGCAATAAATTCTATGGGAAATTTTCAATTCATCAGAATTTCAATATCAGCTGTGTGACCAAAAAAACAGAGCCTTTGATTCTGGTTGATAACCATTACCGTCAAACGGGGCATCATGCCACAGCGGGGTTAGATGCAACATTTATATAACACCACACTGAATCAATTTTAAATTTAATTTATTGTAATAAAGTTATATTTTAATGATAACAAAACGATGGTGACATAATTTTTCGCATCTTAAGCTAGTTTTTTCAAGTTTTTTATTTTTATATAAAATTTGAAAAATCGTGCAATAATTGTACAAATTTTAACATTTTTCGGTGCCGAAAAAAACTTTACTTAGTATGACGGATTGGCTTACCTACAAACTTTTTACTGGTTTCCTCATGCTATACCAACACTGTTGGTGTAAAAATATTTTTCGAACAATCACCCAATTTTTTAAATAAATATTTTTATAATTCAGTTAGATGTCTGGGGTAAAATGCAACAAAATGCAAATCGAAGAAACACATCGTAAATCTCGTTTCCATGTGCTGGAATATGAATGTTTCGCATCACGCATTTGTAAGCATTGAAATTTCTTTCATCCAAACATGTATTTTCATGTTTTCAGATTGTAGATTTTTACTTAGTATTATTTAACCCCTAAATGTATGCAGCATCCTTATTTTCAGAAAAAAATGTGAAAATTAGTTTTTTTTACAGACCAAAAACTTACTGCAATTGGTGTTTCATGCGTAATGGTCTTTAAGGCATCCCAAATATATTCAAAACTATAAATTTTCATACGTGTTCATGAGATTTTTCATTAGAACAAAGTTTGTTGCAAGTTACCCCATTTTCTAAGGAGGGTGAAAATCGCATGTTTTTAGAAAATTAAAAATAATTAAAGAAATCAATAATTTTTCTAACTACGCCAATTTGATGTCCCATCATCCTTAAAACTTTTGGTGCATAAGTCGTAGGATTAACTGTGAACATAAGTTTTTTAGAAGCCATTGAAGTTGAAAATTGTTGCATGTTGCCCCAGTTGACGGTATTTTAAACTAAAGCATACACTTTCAACTATTTCAGGTGTGTCTCTGAAATGGTTTTTAGTTTAGAAATTGTATTTAATTTTGTATATTTTTTTCCAAAACTAAGCAGATATGTTTCTCCAAAAATGTGTTTTTTGTGTTATTTATTTATTTATAGAAGCCTTAAAGCCAAAACTGTGGTTAGAGGGAAACACCCCATCAAAATTTAAATTTCGAAAACGTAAAAAATGTGTTGGCTTCACCAATGCATACAGAAAAATACGAACGGAGCAAATATGAAGGCCGAGATCAGCGATTTGAAAAACACAATCAATCGTTAGTAATCTTATTTAAGGAAGGATTGGGTAAAAAAAAAATTGAAGTTTGAAGTACTGTAGGTATTATAAACGTTAACGAAATATAAAAATTTTAAATGAAAAAAAAAATATTTCTAAATAAATTGTTCTTAGATGATCAATTCGGCAAGTGCCGTTTGTTCTTCGTAACGGAAAAAGCACGTGCCACCTAAAGTATGTTTATGCTAGGGATCGCTATAATGTATGTGTAGTATTGATTAAAACCGCAACAAAACCTTGGGAAAGCCCGTTCAGTGCAGGCGTACGGAATACGGACGAGACGAAGCGTTCGTGTCTACTGCAGATAACATATCAGAGATCACTCCCCGAGCATTCACGGTGCAGCACCCCGAAACTGGTTATCCATTCATGACGAGTAAACAAACGGATTAACTGGCCCAAACGATACGCCGAAGCCGGTTTACAAAATTAGCTTTAGCTTCCCTACTTCTTTCAAGCTGCTAGGCTAGGCCAAGAGGAACTGTGCATCGAACCGAGGCCCGTTTTTTTACCATGAACTTTTCACATAATCTTCCAAGAATATGGTTTTCCTCCTCAGCGCCCATCGTCAGAAGGTCACGCTCTTCACTACTATATGCGGTTGTCATCATACGCGTTTCATTATCACTCACTCGAAGTGGCTGACTTTTTAACAGTAAGTAAACAACATTCAATGACGGTCGCCTCAAAGTGCACAACCTGTAGATGCGTAATTCGAGCGACACAGAATGTAAGTATATGACTAGATACGAACTTCACTTTCCACTTATAGACTTATTCTATGGTGATGCATTCGGTCGGCTTTATTTATAGAGCTGGTGTATTCGGAGGAAGTGCACTGACTTTGAAGCACCGACTGTAAAAACGCTGATAGCAGCTAGACTGCGTAGGACTAGGTTGAACACATTTACTTATTGTAGTACCTAGGAATTCTGTCGATAAACAGTTTCACCTTATATAAGCGATGACAACTATTCACCGGTGTGGTATTCGCGAAGCTCTATAATCAGATAGCGGTGAAACGAAAATCGAACAGAGCCAAAACGGAACGTACTTTTGAACTAGTAGAACAGCAACTCTCGCTTAGCTTAGGATGTCCGTACAGGTCGACAGTCAAAACACAACTGCCCGAACACCGGTGTGGCCTGAACTCGTCTACCACGAAACAATCTCAACAATCCGCAACTGATTGGCGCTGCTCGTTAGGCTCTTAGAAAAGTAGAGAATTTCTGTAGTCGTGTAACGAAAATATCCACATGGAGTAATCGATGTAGATGAACTACAATTTTGATCGATTCATCAATCAATTAGGTTCAATTTATTCTGTTACACGGTGTAATTCAGTGTTTCGGAGACCGACCGCAAGATAAAACACTTTAATATGTATCACCATTGACATAGCTATACACGCATATGTACGTCAACCGGCCAGTGGCTGTGACTGTGCGAAAAATTATTATTTGTTATCTTTCAATTCTTGAACTGTGCCTTAGCCGAGCTGAGTAACCCCCTTGGTTCGATTGAACTTTGTACCCACCATGCGCCAGAAAGCTTCGGAGTTAGCGCGAACTTGCAAACCAGCCATGAATCAATTCAAGTATACCTAAGTTAGGGTGCTCCACTTTCGCTCTGAATGTAATATTGCAAATGGGACCTATTTAAACGAGGTTGAAAAATAACACAAAAAAAATTAGCCAGAATTTCAATCACCAGAAATCTACTTCCCCAGATTTTTTTTTTCCCAGAATTCACCATCATTTACCAGATTTTTTTCCCAGAATGAACCATTTCCCAGAAAAAAATTTACCAGAATGAACCATTTCCCTAAAAATTTTCGCCAGATTTGACATTTCCCAGAGAATTTAATATATTAATCCAACCTGAAATTCAAAAACCGCCGAAGCTCCCAAATCCGAGGTGGCCGCCGACCCGCCGGGGCTTCCTAGGTCTGCGTGAAAGCTAGGGGTGACCCCTTAGCCCCGTCCGCCACGCGACAGCGTGAAGGACAAAACGTCTTTTAAGTTCGAACGTGCAGCGTGAGGAGTCGGATACCAAAACGGTTTTTTAAAGGACCATGGTAAGCATTGAATCAATTAAAGTACCCAAACCATAAACAAAGCACAATATTGGTTCTAAAATAAATTTAGTTGGAAAATTTCAAAGTTGTAATTTCATTTAAAAAATCATTTTGAATTACAAGAATTCATTAGGAAAAAAACAAATAAAAATACTAGAGGAAAAAATCTGGGACGTGTGCCATTCTGGAAAATTTTACATTTTGGGGAAAAAAAATCTGGGAAAAGCTCCATTCTGGGAAAAAAAATTCTGGTAAATGGTGCATTCTGGGGAATTTTTTTGGGAAATGATTCATTCTGGGGTTTGATTTCGGGTATTTGTCATTCTGGAAAAAATTCATTCTGGGCAATGGTTTTCGGGTAAATGGGATACAATGGCCCTTATTCTGCGCCGCGCGTGACGTGATGATAATTGAGTCACCCAAGTCACCCTATTCCAGCAGTCGGTTTAGGTGAGAAACGTCACTTCGGATGAACTTTGTGAGTTCTTACCCTATAATCGTAGTCACCGTGGGTGAGAATTGTCGCATTCGGGTGACGATTTTAGGTGAGGATTGTCGGTATGGATTTAGGTACCGACTAGGTAAAATTTTAACAGAAATTCATGTCAAAAGAGATTTTAAATGATAAAAGGGATACGACAACCTTAGCACTGAACGAAAAAGCTTGTTTTATTAGTTTTCAACCTCATTTGAAGCTTTTAAAATTGAAATTAAAAAAGTGCAATCAAAAACGGATTCTGGGTTTTGCATTTTGCAATCGGAATATTAATATGCAAATTCGATTGAATTTTATCTAAAATCTGAACCTGGAATGTTAATTGGAATCTGCAGCTAGGGCCTTGATTTTAGTATCGAAATTCCAATCCAAAAATTATCTTGTTTAATAAAATTGAATATGATGTAAACAATAACAGTTAATTGATTGCATTCAGCAAGTTCTTTAAAAAGTGTCTCCATGAAACCGACTTATGGACTTATGGTTAAGTTAATTGAACAAACACATTGAATCATTTTACTTGATCTTTATTTGTATCAGATTCAAATCATGTTCCATTAATCCAATATTATAGGGCACCATTTCCCGTTTGTTTGGATAACGTGCCACTATTAACCCTACCCTTTTTCGGAACACATTCCCGTCGCTGGGGGAAGCCGTCACTTAAATCTCAGATCACATACATACATCGGTATTTTCGGTCTCATTAAAGATTCGGTTTTAAATCCCACAGATCGTCTTTTTAATCGTCACCACCGGTATCTTCTTCCGCCGTATAAAGAACGAAAGAATTCCATCGAAAAGCGCAAGACGAACCTGAACACCGATGATACGGCTCATTGTTTCCATAGCCAAAACGATAATCACTAAAATAACCTGTTTTCCTCATTTCGGGAAACCTAAAATATTAATTATTAAAAATTATTATCGATTAAAAGAAGTAACTTATTTTTCCAACCTGAAATAGCTGCTAAGGGCATCCGCAGCAATCGCGAGCAAAGTGAAAATGCTCACGAGTTTAATCACTTCCATACCGCACCGGGGGTTAGTATGAAGGTGAGCAAAATAGGGCCGTTGCCGTCGGGACCGACAAAATCACCAAATTTGCTCACTAGAAAGGGGCGAGATCAAACATGCACTGAAAAAATTCTACCGTTTTAAGCAGAATTAAACAAACGAACGGAAAGCGGAAACTTTTTTTTTATTTCGCAAAAACTAATTCCATGAAATATTTCCGAAAAGCCCTTCAAGTCCGACGATTGCTTTGTGAAAATTTTGATTGTGCATCCCGTGTAGTAAACATTTTACTGACTTTCACAACCTTGAGTGAAGCTTCAAGGATTTTTCTCGGAGTAATAATAATCGAGACCAGTGCGCTGTGCAGGATTTTTGTATCCAAGCGTATGGGTGGCATTCCATTACTGTCCCTACCAATTCGGCTTTCGAAACGAGGTCTCTCAATAAGTTTGCAACTAATGGGACCCAGTTTTTCGGAACAGCAACTATTTCAGTCAGCACGTTGGTTGGAAAAAGAAGTTAAAGATTTAAGCAGAATTAAACAAACGACGTCGCAGCGTGTGTATGTTTGTTGATATTCATTTTAAGAAAAAATGTGTATGAGATTAAAATTGTGGATGGATTTTTTTTAATAACCAGTTGAATTCGCAATTTCGTTACATTTTTTCGGGTTTATCAAGGAATTGAACGAAAAAGTGCAATTGCTGGTTCTGATGGTGAGTTATTTATTTTGTATTTTATATTGTTCAGGACTCTCTCACTCAATTTCAGATAAACAAACTCGAAGCATCGTATGTTATGAGTCATAACTTATGACCAAAAATGATCATGTAACATAAGAAGAGCCGTTTGGTGGACGACTCCGAAAATTCACTCGGTCCGTATTAATTTAAGATTAAGATTTTCTTCAAAAGTTTTCTCAGTGCAATGCTAAATTTAAAAATAATTATGCTACCGCCCGGTGCGCGAAAGAGTGTGTATCCCAAAACCGGTCCGCTGAAATGAGCAAAACCGGGCCGCGTATACTCACTTATTGGTGCGTTTGCTCTAAGGTTGTCGCAGATACTTGGAAGCCTTTTTGCGCACCGGTTTGTGAGACAGCAGTCGCCCTTGCATGTTGTTCGAATTTTTGTTGCTCCAGTTTGATGCTGTTTCTGAAATCCGGACTGGGCTGGAATTTCCAACTTTTGTAGCCAAATTTGTCCTTTTTTTCAACTTGATCAGCTTGCTAACACCGTACAATCCGATAATTGTCCAAGACAGGGCACAATTTTCACTCGTTGTTTTTAAATTCAATTTTCAAAAACCGAATCGTAAACACCGGCACAACACAATCAGAGCAAATTTCGCCATTATGCTAGATGGGTTCATCCAGTCACTCAGCTCGGAATGAGTATCTGTCACTTGCTCTCACCTCACTTAAACCGACTGTCGGAATAAGGTGACAAGAGTCGAGTGACGGTGGGGTGACTCGCCAACTGTCACGTCACTCGCGGCGCAGAATAAGGGCCAATATCGAGATTCAAGAGATTCAAGTTCAGCCAATACTCAAAAAAGCTTTAAAGTAGGGGAGAATGAGGATACTTGATCCCTGGGGATACTTGATTCCTTAGCTATATCTCGAAACTGGAATGTCTTACAAAGATCAAATGTTCTAGAAAAATGTGCCAAAATGAGCAAAATAACAATGCTTGCAGTTTACAAAATTTTAAAAAAATAATTGTTTGAGTAATTGAGCTTTGTTTGAAAAATTTTACCAAATGTTACTTGCAGATCTTTTTTCTTCACTTTAAAATGTTCCTTACATGGGAAAATTATGAAAAAAATATTTGTTCCAATGTATCAATCGTTCGAGCGTAAAATGAACTTCATAATGCCATATTTTCAAAGCAATGGAAAACTCTCAACTTTTTTCAGGAAAAGTTTTCTAAAATGTTGAATATGGGTACAATTGATCCCTTAGAGTTGGGTACAATTGATCCCCCTTCCAAACGGCATATTCTTCTTCTGAATTGATCATTATGATTACTGATTACGAAATTACTAATATTTATCCAAAAACTAATATTTATCAAACAATTGTCTGAAGAAATGAGCAAAAATAATTAATTTAAATTATTATAAAAAATAGCGCCTTGAGGTATGCAGTATTATTAGCGTTGAGACAAAGTTATAGAATTTTCTTCTTATGTCTGCTATAAATTGTGAAATGAGAACAAACATGACCAAAATAGTCAATTAACATTCTATCTTGGGGTTTTGTTTGATTTTTATACAAGGATTAGGGCTTCCTGAATAAAAGATCAAGTCTCCTTCAAAAGGGGATCAAGTCTCCCCTAACTTCAGAAAAATCGCAATTTTTTTACTCTCACGAAAATGCTTCTAGCTTATCAACGGGTTCAAGTATCGTTCTAATATTTGGAGCATAGAAACTTGAAGTTACAAGCTGTCAGAAAATGTCAAAGACGGTGAGTTGCTAAATTTTTCCGAAAAGATTTGGTAAAATTAAAAAAAGGGGATCAAGTATCCCCACTCTTCCCTACTGTTTTGGTTTCTGTTTCTACTTTTTGGGAACTTTAAAATTTGTATGAAAAAAAAACAATCTACTTGTTACGTACTTCTCATTTTTTTTTCAAAATCAAGTAGCTATCAAAGGGTTGCAAGTTTTATTGTACAGCTCAATAGTTCGTAAAAAATCTCTGTTGTACTATTTTGTAAACTTGAAAGTTTTTAATTAGTTCCAACGGACGTTCAGAAGCAACTTCGCAATATAGAAACTTTGAAGTAGATTTAAAGGCTTAAATCTACTTTTTTCGAACTTCAACACGTGTTTTCATAAATAAACGCTTCGTTACTTGGGGGAAAACAATGTGAAGTACACATTTAGTTCCAGAAGAACTTTTTAACAACTTGAAAGTGGGAATTAAGTAGAAATTAAGAACCTGAAAGCAGGCTTCGTCTGCATCCTGAGGTGCGCTTCATTAGAGCGGGAGTGAAGCTTCTCTATGAGGAGGAACTCACACACTCCGAATGAGCCGGTTAAGAAACTCTTTCTTTTCTCTTACATAAGACACGCTGAAGTGAGCTAGCCACTCAATGCTCTCTAGGAGCTTATCTTTGCTCCCTCAGAGCTTTTCTTTAAGAGGCCTCCTTTAGTGTAGCGAGTGGCGCTGCGTTCGAGATACATCTAGCTTATATGGCTGCTCTGGTTGTGTCTCGCTTCAAAGCAGCCAAAATTGAATTGAATTATTCTTATCAGCGCGGGCACGGTGTACGAGCAATCGTTTTGTTTTCTTGCTTTTCAATTTTTACATTCTAATGTTAAGTTTCTTTTCGAGTCGAAATAAGTTATTTTGATAAATTAAGCCGATGAATGTACTCAAAATGTTGAGCAAGCGTTAGATTTCAAAAACCAAAAAAGTAAGAAATACCAAGAAAGCAAACTTTCAAAAATTGCTTACATTTATATTATAATTGATAATAAAACTTATTATTTTAATTATTTCGTTTTGATTCTTTTTCAGAACGCTTATGTGGTTTGGTTGATCCGGAATGTAAATTAAAAAATTAATACAAAATTGAATTTAAATTTTATTTAAATATAAGCTCCAACTCAATCGATATCCGAATAAAAGCACAGACTAGAAGATGAGACACGCAATTGTAGCTTTTAAGATGTTTTAAATCCAACAAAAACTACATAGAACATTGCGGATTGAAATGAAAGCAACCCTTTACTCCTTCAGATATATTAACAAATTCTGTCAAAAATTGGCTGAAATTATATATGCATCTCTCTCGATCACATGCAAAAGTAAACCCAAATTTGTTAGCAGTTGGTCGATTTGAAAGGCATAAATGCATAAGGTATCATCAAAGTAGGAGTTTGCAATTTGATAACACATCCAAATTTAGTAAACAATAAAGTTCATACATCGTACAGTTAATTTTTGTAGTCGTTGAAAGAATCAATATAGTTTCAGATACATTCATATGTCCATTGAAAACTGCTCGACGCCTGTGCAAGATTATTAAGTGCAGACAATTTTGTCTTGGAATTTCTAGCTACGATAGTTGTTACAGACAATAATCAACTCTAACCGAAATGCTGCTGAGGGGAAAGAACAAGATGACTTCAATCAAATTGGAAATGCCTTCAGGGCCTAAGCTCTCATGTTCTTAAGCATGGTTTTAATAGAATTAAATAGTTAGTATTTCCATTAAACGCATTTGCTTTTTTTAGACTCATTTTGGAAACGCTTGAAGCTAACTGGTTTGTGTTCGAAGTTAGAATTCCTTTCGCTCAAACCAACCCTACCTTAAAGTGATGTTTGTAAACCAAAATTCAATACAAAACTAATCATGCTGTAAAGTGATGTTTGTGAATGACAATCAAATTCATAATAAATTCGAATATGAAACGTCGTTGATATGCAAGCATCGCGATGCATTTGAAATATAAGCATCGCGGTGCGTTTAAATATAAGAATGGTGAAACGCATGGCCTGATGTGATCAACATCATTCAAATAATCTCTTCTCACCACGTGCTTTCAGCTAATGTGTTATTCTCATCATAGCAAGTAAGTTATGAAATCCCATGATCTGTTGTATATAAGTTGTATGAATGAAATAAAAACAACATGTGGATATCGTAGTATGCAGGTTGATTTCATGCCTTGCTAGAGGCAAATAGTTTGAGTCTTAAAAGCGTCGCGATGCTTTTGAATGCCGCTGTGAAGGCAATTATATTATGTGTATAGCACCAAACCGAATAGCGACAGTAGGACTAGCGACGCTTTTTTACTAGCGAGATTTCTGTCATTCGCAGGTTTGTTTTTCTTTTCCAGTCCAGTAGGCGATTTCGGTGTAGTACTCGAACATTGTTTATGTTATTTACTGTACATTTTCCTTAGGACATCAATCACATGCTCCAGGTCTCCTGGGAAACTTGCGGTGCGTCGTTATTATTTTCAACGTCGCGACGTATGCAACGTGTCGCTAGAAGGCAAAGCTGCTATGATTATTAGCGCTCATAATTTGGATTTTTTCTGCAGGCATAATATGTACATTATCATAAGAACCAAATCACATATTCTTGTTCTTTTTTAATGTAAGACGTTCCTATAGAAACGATGTTTGTATTTTACATAATCTTTTCTCGATCAACATGCAAAAGTTTATCTTTTCTATTTGCCATCTGGTGTAAGCTGAAGTTAAGTGTCAAACAAAAAATCTTTTAGGCTTTTTGTAATTATTTTATTCCAAACAAAAAAATCAATAAAAATATTTACATATGTACATAAGGAAAGTGCTTTAGGGAAAAAATGGTAAAAAATACTTTGAAAAAAAAAACAGTGAGACAGCTAAAAATCAATTTTAAAATCATATCTTTGTGTGATGTCGTGATTAGCTTTAACAAATAAAAGAGTTTCCAGCTTTATGGATCCCAGATTCTGGCGGTTTAGAGTTAAAATTTGGCCAAGACTATTAAAACACCTTTCCACGCTCACTTGTGTGCAAGGTAATTGAAGTGCTGTGAGGCATAAATTAGCCAATTCAGGGTCCGTTCTTTTGTGCTTAATCCACCACTGAATTATATCCTCCTGAAGATTCAGTGCGGGTTCCAACCAGATTCGACGGATCCTATTCTCAATATTTTCATTGGCAGATTTCGTTCTTGAATTTGTTTTTAACAGCTGTTCGACTCGGGTTAGATTGATGAGGAACCTGATGCTTCGACGGATTCAGCACGTACGGTATCTGTTACCGGACAATCCAGGAGGTCTTTTAAAGTCATCCAGGTGGCTAATAAGTGTTGCTGCAAACAATAAATGAACATTGGAAGATATACAACGATTTTTTAGTTATTGTTATACTTACAATTGCTCGTTCTTTTTTTGCCGATGACAAAACCGGTGGATCGAATGAAGCTAGACGCAGATCCACATACAATGATGCTAGAAAAGCATCGTTGTCCAACCAAAGGCTTTGGCGTTTGAACATGGCTTCCTTCAGTTGATTAGCAAGAAGGGTGTTGATGTCCTCTAATTCCAGGACACACTCTTTGCAGAACAGAAAAAAAGATCCACACACCAAAGCCTCTTCCTGTATTCTTTTCGTTAATATGTACAGTGGCTTGGTGGCTGTGACAAAGTTTTCAACGCAATCCCAAAATTGCGGTCCAAATGGCTTGCGTTGTAAGCATTTCAGTTATGAAATCTTTTCCGCCTTTAATACATTCCGCCATGAGGTAAGATGAGCCCCAACGGGTATCACCATCATAAAAAGGGAGTTTTTTCGTTTTATCTAATCGAAAGGCGTTCCTATATGGTTGTGTTCGCATTAGTTTTACAAGCTGTCTAACTTTAGCGAGGAATCTGTTGATGGTTTCTTTAAAATATCGTAGACAGCCAGCTGCACATCATGAGCTGCGCATTTGACTCCAGTGAAATGGTTATTATCTTCAATGGACGGCAGTTCGTCATGTTGGTCAGGGCTTACTTCAGAAGCGATGTCATGAAAATATGCTTCGTCCAGCATACGATCACTGAGAAATAAAAAAATGTAAAATAGTTAAACATAAATCAAGATATTCTAAAGTGACTTACCAATCCAGTTCTTCAATTTCCATTTCGTACTCTGAATCATCATTTTCTTTCTCTTGGCCTACATCATTTTCTGATTCTGGAAGTTCTTCCAAATCAGATCCTGATTCCTGTGATTTTGATTCGGCATTCCCAACTATTTCTTTCAAAATAGTGGAAGCCTTCAAAAAGTTTGACCCATTGTCGGTTGTAAGAGCGTACATATTTCTCAGATCGAGGTCGTAATCCCTGAGGACATTTAAAATGTCGGTCACGATGGAATCAGCGGTGTTTCTCGAAAATCTCTCAACCATGGCAAGTGTTCTTACCTCGATGGAAGAGGCGCCTATGGTTTGGGCGTTGATTCCCAAAACTGTTCTTCCCCGACGACTGGCAATGTCCGCTTTTAAACAATACATTTTGTTTTTCATTTCATTGCCAATGTATTGTTTTATTTTTGTTGCAACTTCCAAAACTTTAACGGATACATTCCTACTATTGGTGTGAGGGATTTTCAAACCATCGTCTAATCGATGCAAAATTTTCCGGGCACTCGGTTTGTTGAAAAAATTCAACGGAATGTTACATTCCGTCACCCAACCTACCAATGACAAAAAATATGTTTCGCGATCCAAGTCCACAACTATTTTATTCCGTTTGGATGAAGATGCTGGCACCAAGGAATCATCTTTTTTCAACAGTCCCATTTCTTCAGCTTCTTTCCGGTGACTATTTTTCAGATGACGTGCGAGGTTATATTTCGAATGAAACGTAAACACTCTGGATAAGTCCCCACACAGGTTGCAAAGCACAATTTTTTTTCCATCAGGTCCTTGCCGTTCAGTAAACTTGGATTTGATATCAATTTCTTTTAAACTGTTCATTTTTCACTATTTTGAAACGGTACCAATGCGCGAGCTGAACAAACGAAAATGACTGAACATTTGTTAGCACAAAAGCATCTCCCTTGGAGTGCTCCCTGGGAGACGCACGCAAAGAGAACTCATTTCTCTGCAAGAGCAGTGTGGGAGGCGGCAAGAACTCTCTAAGATAACTTTAGGATTGAGGCGAACGATCACTCTTTCTCTTTATAGAATGCCGCTCAAAGATGAAAGAGAATTTTTACTCCGCGTGCGTTGGGCTCTTTTGTGAGTCCGAAGCCTGCCTGAAAGTCGTTTGAAAGAAAATCATCACATCGAGTAAAATCGTTGATGTTCATATAGAGCAGCAAGTATGGATCTCGACTTTCAAGCGGTGAGCTCGGGTTCGAGGCTTGGTAAGAACATGTTATTTAAATGTTTTGTGAGTTAGTAACAAATATGGTTGATTAATATAAATCAAATTAGCGGACTTGAGAAGGCAATTAAAGGAGCGAAAGAGTAATTTTTCCGATTTTTTATGCTGCTTATAAAGTGGATTTTGAAGCTGTTTGGCGATTTATGCGAACTTTTGTCAACTTTAAAGTTTGTTTAACTACTTAAAAATTGAGCCGAAAAGAAGTTGTATTAGCATACTCGATTAAGATGATCAAACCTGATAGAGGAATGTTATCCGAACTTTTGGTTGCTTGGGAAAGCTCTTATGTGACAAAATTATTTTTCAAATCCTTTAAATTTGCTGTAGTTTATTGAAAGCCGTTTACTTTTACAATTTGTTTGTGGCAAGTGTGTTTAAATTTAGTTAATTTTACTAGGTTTAGCAGGGGAGGAGGACAGTAGGACAGTAATAGACGCTAAACTCAACTATAAGCGTAATTTAAGAAAGGGGAAGAAAGAGGTTTACAGAGGGATCACTTTCCAAGGTTTTTATACACGGTTTTTTAAAACGGTTTTCGGGAATTAACACAGTTTTTAACACGGATTTTGCGAATTAACACGGTTTTGGAGAGAAAATAAGCCCATTTCAAAGGAAAACACTTAGAATCTTTTTGAAGTTGGGAAAATCTTAGCTCTGACACTAAGAACATGATACATGAGACCTGAGACCTGAGACCGGAAACCTGAGATATGAGATCTGAGACACGAGACATGAGACCTGAGATCTGGGGCCTGAGACCAGGGAATCCAAAAATCGTCATCCTCCGATAGAATTTGCAGATCAAAACACCTGTGAGAGAGATTTCCATCCGCAAGAACACTATACCTAGCGCTTATCAACTTCAATTTTGCTCTCGATAAGTTGTGCATTCCGATTCAAATTTATCGTCTCTTGTAACGTTAAGGATAAGCACCAACAATTTGCTGGCACCCAAGGAGGACACCAACAATTGGTTGATGCACAAGGTGCCGGGCCGACCCGACCGCTAGACGCACCAACAAAAAATACCAACAATTGCACGGGGCGCACATCAAGAAATCTGATGCCCACTATTGGAATGGGATGAGAAGTTATCACGTTCTCATATTTATCGCTAAGTGCAACACAAGTGATAAACCAGTTATCATCATCAGATCTGTTCGATTTGCTTCCCTGCCTGAGACAAGAGATATTAGACATGAGACCTCAGCATGAGACATAAAATAGAATACATGAGACCTGAGTCATGAGACAAGAACCATGAAAAATGAGACCTGAGACATGAGACCTGAGACATGAGACCTGAGACAGGAGACCTGAGACATGAGACTTAAGACCTGAGACAAGAGACATAAGAGCTGAGACATGTGACATGAGATATGAGACATGAGACATAAGACATGGGACCTGAGGCACGAGACAAGAGCCATAAAACATGAGACCTGAGACATGAGACTTTGGACCTGAGACCGGAGACAAGAGACCTGTAACATAAGACCAGAGTTCTGAGACATAAGACAATTTAAGAGACATGATTCTTGAGACCTGAGAAAAAAGACATGCGACATGAGACCTGAGACATAAGACATGAGACCTGAGGCATAAGACAAGAGCCATGAAACATGAGACATGAGACCTGAGTCACGAGACTTTAGACCTGAGACCTGAGACAAGCTACTAGTGTTGGTACCGCGAGAAATTAGTTTAGCTCCGATTTCAACATGCGACCCCTCTAGTGAAAGGGTTTGACTTGTAGGTGATGAAAAAAAGTGTAGCACCGACAGAAAATATGTAAGATCGATTTTAACTTGCGACCTGATTATTAAAAGGGTTGAAATTGATGAGAATTTGTTTTTGCAGACTGCAGACTGCAAATTGCAGTTACTTGATACAAGCTTGTACAACGTAGTACAAGTAGATTATTTCTACCAGTATTGACACTAGTTGCACAGACTAATACTAGTAGCTTGGTCTAGCGAACTCAGGTGTCATATGTTAAATCTCGAATCTCAGGTCTCATGTCCCATGCCTCAGATCTCAGGTCTCGTGTTTTATGTCTTAGGTTTCAAATCTCAGGTCTAATGTCAATGTCCCATGTCTTTGGTCTCATTCTTTAGGTCTCAGGTCTCAGATCTCAGGTCCCTAGACTCAGGTCTCAGGTGTCATGTCTAAAGTCTCAAGTCGTCTCAGGTCTCAGGTCTCAGGTCTTAAATGTTACAAGTTACATGTCTTATTGTTTCAAATTTCAGATCTGCAGAATTTGAATGGTTTTTTTACACGGTTTTCGGGAATTAGCAAAGTTTTTTTTTACACGGTTTTCGGGAATTAGCACGGTTTTTTACACGATTTTCTGGAATTAACACGGTTTTTTTACGCGGTACATATATCAGTGTAAAAAAAACCTTACTGTACACAGAAAAAAAATTGACTATTCAGAATGGGGGTAGGCTTAATAGCGACACGGTATCCAAACATACGGGAAAATTGTGCCTCATCATCATGCCTTATCATTTATTATTACAGCAAATGTCCTGTAAAAAAGTTGTACACTGAAAATTAAATGTCACGTAATTTGTTATTCGACCTGTAAAATTACGGTAAATGTCCTGCTCCTTTTTGTTACAGGACATTTGCGTAATTTTACAGGAAATAATTTTTGTTGTGTATAGCGATTTTTAAAAATTGTCATAAAGTTACACTACACTGAACCCAAACCACTCTTAAAATACACATGATTTTTCACTTAAAAACAAGGATCCAGTGATTTTCTTCCATTCAAGTGCGACATATACATTTCACTTGGCAGTCACTTAAATTTCAAGTGAATACATCCACATTCACTTCAGTCGTCACTTGAATTTGAAGTGAGAAAAAATATTCACTTCCCCATCACTTGAATTTCAAGTGAATGTCGGGTCGGTTGTGTTTATTCTCAGAGTTCAAAATGGCAAATTCTAAAGAGCAGCGTTTAAAGCTTATGCTGGATTTGGATTTTCCCAATTCTTTACTAGGCGGTTTTGGCGGTAGTTTGTGTTAAACGTGATGTAAGGAAAAGTTATTTAAAGGTTATCATGTTTCAGCTTGTGGGTTGAACTGGACAGATTTTCTGGTTTGCAGCAGGGAAGATTTGGAAGTCGCACTATCCGCAGTAACCGATCTGCCTTGGGATTACGATGGAATTTTCCAATCAATAAATTTATGGTGAAAGCGTAATGTAAGTATTTGAAATCGAAGTGGTGTTCTATAAATGTTCTTTTATTTATAAACGCGTGAGATAATTAACTAGAAACTTACTTAGAAACTCAGATAAATTTCACTCGAATTTCATAGTTTAATTCACTTGACCGGTCACTTAAGTGAATTCACTTGACCCATCACTTAAAATTCAAATGAAATTACGTATGGCGAGAATTTACTACAGATGTCATTTATTTTTTAAGTGAAACAGAGCCGATCAAATAAAAATGAACATTTTTTGTTAGCTCGAAACTTTTTTTAAGACAAGAAGTCACAAGAAATTTTTCTTCTTTAGCCGCCCCTTTAGTGAAATCCAGGCTTCTGAAAAGTACTGGCGAACGACAGTATTCTTGCGAACGTCGCACATGCACCTCGATGAAAGCTTCCCGAATATTTCTTCCCCGACAGTTTAAAAAAAAAACGGTCGTGCGATGTACAGCGATGCCTTGTTTTACCTCGTGCGAGAGTTTGTTCGTGGGTATGAAAGTTTTTTAATAAGCTCCGTGACAGTTTTGGGAAAATCTTCGTGACAGTTTTCAATGCGTTGAATTTCGCATGACAGTACTACTTACTACGTCCGACTGTAGCCGAGATTCGCTCGGGCCGAGTTAATTTCGAACGAATGTATTTTCCTTTCTGGTTGAAGCTACTGCGGGTGGTGATCACCCCAATCACCCTCCCCTCCCCTTTTCGCCTAACCTGCACCGGCACCACACATCCCGTTACGCCTTGGTCGTATGCTGCTGCTCGGTGTGAATATATGGCTCGTGCGATCTATTCGAACCGAGCAGCAGCGCATACGATCGGGCATGGGTACGGTATGTGCACGACAGTCACCCGTGACAGTCCTGCCCAAAACTGTCACGCCCTGCAGCCGACAGTTAGGATGAAATTATTTTCGAAACAGGAGGCATGAACGGATGAAAACAGAACTGTCGGTTGGGTTCGCTACAGCTTAAAGCACAACATTTTCGGCAACGCATGCTTTAAGCCGATTGTTCAGATACAGCCTGGGTTGTCGCACGTGTGCGATGTAGCCGAAGTGTTCGATTCGTTACCGACGGTACAGCAGCGAACCGAGTGGTAAAAGGAAAACCGAGACGGTTTGTTTGGCAAGAAAAAAGCTGTCATAGCAAAGCTGTACTTTTCGGAAGCCTGGTGAAATCTCTTTGATTCTGGAACAAATAAGAAATCCTTTGCATCTAATCCGTTAAAAATTTCATCAAAACTGCCTACTTTTTATACACACAGTAAAAGGTTAAAAACAATTCGTATGCTTTTTATGACGTTTTTCAAAAATTTGTAACAACGTTTTCCGAATTTACAAAAAGATGTCGAAGTTCGACCAGATTTTCAAACGTTTTGTAGCAAGCGAGTCAACCAGGGGTGCCAAGTGGTTTTGATAAAAATCAGGACACCGCGATGATAAAAATCAGGATTTATCAGGACACCACTAAATTGATGAAAATAACATGCAGCTCTGTTAGATTGCATAACTAAAGGCGAAATACAGGTGCTGAAAATGCCTAAAGTTATGCAACTACAGCGAGAAGAACTTTCTATGTCCTGAAGTTAACATTGAAGAACACTATTTAAACATCATTTGAAACAAAGATTATCATCGGTTAAGTTAGTTTAACTATTTTATAGAAGATTTGTTTGATTTTCTCACCATTTAACAATAAATTTAGTTAAAGTTTGGATATTTTTCAAAAATCAGGACAAATCAGGACATTTTAAATGTCATTTTTCAAAAATCAGGACAATTCAAGCGTTTTTGAAAAATCAGGACGGCCTCTTAAAAATCAGGACAAATCCTGAAAAATCAGGACACCTGACACCCCTGGAGTCAACAGCTACACACAACCCTCCGGGCAGGGTTGGTCGGCTCTTCTCAAACAACAAAGAGCCGGGAGAAACCAACACTGTTTTCAGTTCGGCTTCCGAGTGTAATCCTCTTTCGCTGATCGTGCTCCACTCGTTACCCGAGTTTACACGCGCTGTAAGTGACTCGGACGGCAAGTGTGAGAGCATTTGCATCCGAGTGGGAGAAAGAGAATTCTAAACAAAGAGCGCCCTGTGTTTCAGTCATACACCTCAGAGTAAAGAAGGAAACAATTATTTAGACTCCCACCACACAACGTAGAAAAAATATAAACAATTTCTACTCCGCTACCATGCCCACTGCTGTTAGCTGTTTTGAACTCTTTTTTTTGCAAAAGATAGCGTTCGAAGAATAGGTGACAGGTGGTTTCATCAAAAAATCAGGACACCGCGAAGAACAAAAACCAGGAAATGAAATGCAGCTCTTCTTAGATTGCATAAATTAAGGCGAAATAGCGGTGCAGTATACGCCTTAATTTATGCAACAGAAGAGATATGAAGTTTGGGGGCTTTTAGTTTATACCGAAAGACACCGTTCAAATATCACCTGAACCGAAGATTATCATTGGTTTAAGAGGTTAAACTGTTTTTATTACAAAATCAATTGCAATTAAGATCAGAACGGCTTCTAGAAAATCAGGACACCGCTGGGAGCTTTTATTCGGAAAGTAGCATCCTTTCTCGTGAACGTACCAAGAATAAACTGAGTTAGCTCTCGAATTCTCCTCAGCACATTGCGCAACTGATTTTTTCCGGAGAAGGGAATTCTCTTGATCAGCGGATGTGAATGCTCTCACTCACTCTTATGTGTTGACAATCTCACTCTTCATTTCAGTGCGATTTATCTCTCCCCGCACCGATTGGGGGAGCAGACGAAAAAAATTGCACTCTCTTTCACTGGACAAGCCGATCTGAGGAGTTTTGCCACCCATGCCTCCGGGAGAACTTAGCCCAGACAAAATCCATTGCTCTCCAGGTTGTGCTCTCGAAATCTGCCTTCCTATAGCAGACTGAAGGAATCGCACGCATGGCTGGGAAGAAAGGCGGTTGAACTGATACCACAGAAAACAGAGTTCGAGCTGGAGCTCAAAACGTGTGTGAGAATACCAACCTAAGTTCCAAACCAAATTCGTAAATGGACTAACATCCAAAAGATGTCGCTATCAGTGCACAATTTTTTTTTTTGCAATATATGCAATATATGACAGTTACACAATTTTTTGTATACTTAATAAATTTTAAAAACATCATGATTTAATAAAAATGCGAATCATATTTCATAGATCTACCCTGTATTGTTCAATCAATATTGGCGCTGAATTGAATGAGTTGAATTCAAAGTTTTAAAGTATGCATGTTGTCCAGGCTACAAATATTCTAAATGGAAAGAAGATGCGACTAATTTAGGTCAGTTTTTGTATTTTTTTTTTTTTTCGTAATAACTCCTTGTTTACATATTGTTTCATACGACGTAATGAAAGTTCACGCGGGATTTTAGAAATAAGCTCGACAATTCTGCTATCAAAATAAAAACGATTTTTAAGATAATCTGAAAAATGATGAAACTGCGCATGGGTCAGTTTACGAATAGCAGCTGTTAAAGTATCATTATTATTATATATTATTATTGAACAATTTATTTTTAATTCTAAGTGCCTGTTAAGCACTTTAAACCGCTGTCCATGTTCAATATGATGAATGGTGTTCATCACAGTAGGTCTTCAAAATGATCAAAATTATGCAATGCAAAAATCGAAAAAATACGATGACCGATGTAAATGAACAGTCATTGACGACATTGACACATTAGGGATAGCCATATCGTTTGTGAGCTATGTAAGAGGACTACTTACTTGATGGCACTGAAATATCTGTGCTGGTCTTGATATTCCAAAGTCGAACAGCAATCACTTCAATTAGGCAGTATCCTGATTACAACTATTCACATGCAACACAAAACTCCACTCGAAACCTTTGTTTACACTTTACACCTTGATTGATGAAGGCCGTCTGCAAACCTTTAGCTGGTTGCTTTTTCCGTGCATCACACCCATCGCACCCATTAGTTTACCACGTTTACATGCGCAAAATGAACAAAAACCCCAAGAGAACATAATGATGAACAGGGGATGATGACGTTCATTTCTCATTTCAATGAATTCAAAGGCAGAGTATTTTATCTTCAAATGTTATGTTCAATATATTTCAACATTTATGAATGCGCATACAATTGGATGCTTGTAAAACTATATACAGTAGTCATAATAAAAGTGAATGGTAATCTCGGACAAAAATTTCGACCTTTAACAAGTTAAACGAGTACACTAAATGCTTCCGATTACGATACGAAATTTAAAACAAATAATATACTTTTCGTACTTGATATTCACTCACGGTACTGATAAAATATGCCGAATAACTAATTTGAATAGTCTAGGATTAAAATAGATGCATAAATAAATAGAACAAAATCTAAGTAATAAAACTGGTTTCTTCACGAAATTTGCTCGCCTGCATTCCAGTAAAATCGATATATCCTTCCAGTATCAACGTTCCGTTACATTCCGAGCTGCTAACGTGGCTAATGGTATCAAAGTTCTTTTTCGCACATAATATGATGATTTTTTTAATTTATATTCAGCAACGTGTACATTAGAAATGGGTGAATTATTTTATCTTTTTATGCACTAAAAGTTATTGATTTATATGTTATGCGTGCGTGCGTGCTACCAATTTCAACTGGATTTACTTTTTTTAGTAAAAGCGGCAATTGTTTTACTTGAAATTCGTTCGATTCAGCTGCCTTTAAACCACGTTGCTTCAATCTTGCATTCTTAACTCCTTCATACGATTAACCATTCGTTCATTTTCATGATGCATCTGACGAGCCAGCTTCTCGTCGATCTCTGCATTTTTTTCAATTATTTTTGAAATAGTTTTTAGAGTGGCATTAGCTTTAGCATGCGTTCCAGCGCCCGCTTCGGCGGCACTGCCACTGGTACTGACACGGATCGTGTTTTCGTTTCTATCGATATTGACCACACGGTTGCGATTGAGTCGATCCTGGAGACTGCCTCCGCCGTTGGTCGATTTATTGCTTGCGTTTGCCGACGATGAAGACGACGACGGCGAAGGCGATGGTCCTCCACCGCTGCCGGGTTTGGGAAGTCGTTTCGCGTCCTTGTCAGACTTTCGTCCGGAAGCATTGCGATTAAAATTCTCATTGTTGCTGCGATGATGAGGTTTTCCAGCGCCCAGATTCTGGTGATGATGAGGATTATGTGGGTCGGTCTGAAACTGGAACTGTGGTTTCGCTGGTTGGCGAGGGCCAACCCGACCACTTCCTATGATTGGAGGAGATGTTACTGCGAACAAAATTTAGAAGGATTTTAATAATGCTTAACAACAGAATTTCAATTATGTTTCCCATATCAAATGAGACCTCATTAATAGACAACAATTGAATTTACCTTTCACACTCTTGAATTCGCCATCCTGGGATACAGAAACGGTTAAGTTGGGTTCCCCTTTGTATCCACCATTGCTAAAATTGTTTATGCAGCCATCGTCCTTGCTACCAGCTCCTTCACGCCGCCACTTGCTATCATTTAAAGGGCCAGGTGCCCCATTCTTATGGCCTCCGTGTCGAGTGTGATCCGGTCTCCGACCATCGTGCTCATTAGTCGACTGAGAACGCTGCAGATTTCCACCGAACCCACCCCGAAGACCACCACGTCCAGCACCACTACCTCCTCCACGAATGCCACCTGGGCCAGGACCACTTCCTAGGCGACCACTTCTGTTGTTGGGATTTTTACGATCAAAATTTCCACCCTTGTTATTCATTCTACCCTGAATATTATTCGAACCGGGTAGAGGAGCCTTTTCGCCGTCTCGTTCCACATCCGCTAGAAAACTGTACGCCGGATCTGGTGGAGGACCTTCTCCCTCGGCGAAAACTTTATAATCCTTTGCAATCTTTTGAATGAAAGCATTCTTTTCTTTCTTTTTTGCTGAGAATAAAATACATAGAAAGATCGATTACCAACTAAGTACGTACATATGTACATTCTATCAATCTTGCAACTTTCGTGCAATTAACCAGCCACGCTTCACCGATCAAGAGTCGGCACCCATGAACGAAACAAAATGACACAAGCAATTCATACTAAATAACGGAACTGGTGCTGAATTGCCGCTCAATTAGCGGTAAATCACACCGCCCCAAATCGGCCATCATAAATAAGCTTACCCTCGAGTTCTGCCAAGGCTTCCTCGTCCAAATCGTAAGTGAAATCTATCTTGTCGTATTTGTGTTCCCGAGGCCAGTCCTCATCTTTCGGGGGTTTCATTTCAACCATGGCGTTTTCCTTCATGGCCATCAGACGATCAGCCTCTGCTTCCCGGTGTTTCTTCTCGATCTCTTCATTGCGCTTTTTGATACGTGCAATTCGAGCCTCCAAATCCTCCTGCTGATTTTGGGCGGAAGACATTTTGCCCGATGAATCGTGAATATAAGTTGTATTTTTTTCTGAAATTTGATTTAAAAGTTTAAAAAAATTTAACAAGTCAGCTGTGTCACGAAAATCTTACATTCTGTACCGCTACCGCGTAGATGATCAGTCAATGCCCAGTACAACAATTTTGTCCCACTTTTGCTGGCGATGTGCTTCTGGTTGAGCTACCGATGGTATCTTGCAATTTCTTTCGATTCGATACGTATTATGTTTTCTTCACGTACCTGCTGCTGCTGCTGCTGTTTCTCTACTTCGGCTGCACTTTCGATTTGGTGGAGTTGGGTGGTGGGACACCAGAGAGAGAGAGAAAGATCCGAAAATGAAACGCACCGCAGAGAGGGTTGGTGGCAGCTGCCAATTCGATTGAACTTTCACACCCGCGTAGCACTTTTGCTTTTTGCACCTGATCGATAGCTTCCCAGTTAGTCGCCCACAATCGTGACAAATTCTTTTAATAAGCTAATGACATAATCGCTAGAGGTCCTGTTCAAAAGAACACTCCACAATTCTTTACTTTTGAAACGCGATTGCAATTTTAATTTTATTTCGCTCTGCTGCTGTCCCAACCACTGACAGCCACCAAAATATTTTAAAGACTTCACTCAACTGGAGACTCGTCCACAAATCAGGTTCCACGGATGAACCTACGTGAAGCTCATGCCGTCTTGTTCATTGGAAAAAAATGCATGGATTAATTACAGAAGGATTGAAGAGTGAGTTTTAAGATTTTTAATTATTTTCAGAAGGAATGTTTTGCAAAGTTTTCCAAAATATTAATTTGATTGAACATTTCGATAACATAATTTGTTTTCATTTGGTACGTTATCGAAGGACGTGAACATGAATCGATTCATTTGATCTGTTATAACAATGAATCACTTTCATTTATTTTAAATGTCACTTACTCACGTTAAAAAAAAATTCACAATAAAAAGATAAACATCATGTATCAACTCATTTCATAAGAGCACCTGCAACGGTTCAGGTGTAAATATTGGTTTTAAGTATACCAGTTTTAGCAAAATTTGAAATTTTAGAATCGGCTAAAACACCCACTCCCCACCGGTGTAGGAGCAAATTTGAATCGGGTACACTTTTATTGCAGACACTCAATAATTGAGAAGAAAAAACCCATTTTATTAGAAAAATTGCATAAGTTTTGAGTTTCACGGTAAATTGTCTTAAAATTAATTCTACGAATATTCTTTTTGACGGAACAATAATTTCAACTATTCTACCAGGATTTCATTAATTTAAAAGCAAAAATGATTACACAACGAGGAAAAAAGGTCAATTGAAACAATTCTTCAATTAGTTCAATCAAATTGCTTTGAAGCAATGGAATAAGGTTTTGTTGAAATGAAATGAAAAAGCAATTTTTTTCCAGTTATCGCTGACATTGATAAAAGAAATGAGAAATGTTTATCCCAAAGTCAAAGGAAATTTTCCTTTGATTTGTCGACATTTTTGTTCGACAAAAACTTGTTTCACTTTGTAAATTTATGTATGGATACAGAAAAATATGCTGCTATTGACGAAAACTCCGAGCAATCTATACGAAACTAAAAATCTCTCAATATCTCAAATAAAACAAAAATTATAGAACAAACAATAAACATAAACAATTAAATATTTAATTTACCTCATCGAAAAAGTATTGAAATTTACTTTTCGGTTATTTTTTTCAAATTTTAGAACGCTGACTGGATTCACTAATTCGTCGAGCCCAAATAAAAAGCTTTTTATTTAGATATATTAAATCGAGAATAATGTGACATCTATTATTTATACTTGATATGGTTTTTATAAACATCTTTTCTCAATTTATGTTACGTATAGGCTGATTGAAACGAAAAAAACATTCAAATAATATCTCAAAAAGAAACTATTATCACACCCAATGTTACCCAAACATGTGTGAAAGAAATCATTGTTGGCTAAAATTTGCTCACCGTGAACTAAATCGGTCTGTCGTATATTTTGAAATCCTGTTCCAAATTTGCATGAATTTGGAACAAAGGCGTATAACTGTTGGGAATTTTGAAATCGATAACTGTGCTAAAACAGCGATTTACGCCACCGGTGCCAGCCGAAATGTTTTAGCGTGGTCGAAAACCGTGTTTTGCATCTACCGTTGGGACAGCCCTAAGATTGTGACTTATCTTTATCAGTTTCAGTAAGCAAGACCATTAAATCACAGATAAACAGACAGGACACTCTTTTTTCATTCTTCGCAAATTGCTCTGGAAGCTAGGCAATGTCGCCAACAGAGTGCACTGCATTCGGATAAAAGATTTCCAATCATGGTAGCCTTCAATTTCAGGTACATATGGGTATCACCATAGTATCCATGCTTTTCGAATTCAATAATAAACAAACTAGGTGTTTGCGAAAAATTGGTCGTTCAAAAGTAAGAGCTGTAATCCCGTTATTTTTCTTTACAAAGTTTTTAATATCAGAGTTCCCGGAACGCTAGACCAGTCCACTAGCAGTAAGAGCAAGTTCCTAGCTGTTGTGAGGAAAGGTGGCAAATTGTGTTGAATCGATTTCGGAGCATCAGTCGTTGATTGAAAGATTCATCAGTTTAATCAAGACTTAAAGGGCCTTGTTACTCAAATTGAAAAGTGTTGAAAGTGGATTCAGTGCCTGGAAATACCGTGTTTTTAGCAGATCCATAGAGTGTTAATTGAATACCTAAATTTAAATAAATCATATGTTTCAAAGAAAAAATTGTCTTCCTTTCGCTACTGTTTCCCTATTTCAACCGTCCCGTTGTGTTCTCTGAATGACTTAAAGCTGAACTAAATTAGAATATAATTTCGCCCAAATTTGATTATAAGTGCTCGAAAACTTCGTTGATTTCAGTTGAACATAAATATGATTGTGTTTGACTTTTAAGATTCCGCAACTCCGATGCTTTCAAAAACTTCCTTTCTCTTACTCAGAGCAAAAACACTTGTTTTCTGATTCTAACGGTAGCATTTTGAGAAGAAGGACTGAAAATATCAAACCGCTAACAATTCCAATTTCAACAGATAATGTCAGGGATCTACGTTCAAGCTTTGAGTTTTTTATATGTACTCCACTAAAACTCGTTATCAGCAGTACATCAACTACAATAGTTCAAAGTATGATAAAGTTTTTTAAACAGAATGATCAGCTACACAATTTCTCTATACAATTGATAATTTGGTTGTTTACGTTTTGCTTTCCAAGTCAAATTGTCAAAGGTGACCATGATTCATTTTTATGGAACAAACTGATTGGTAGGCAATGTCGGCTACAGATGGCAGTATAATCATTCTTGCGAAAAATAGAGAAGATTTTATTAAGAGTGTCCCGTCTGTTTGTCTGTGATTAAATGATCTCGAATGCAAAACGTTATTGATTGCTTTTTCAATTTCGAATTCAGCTACAAAATAAAACTTTTGATTAAATATTTAAATCTCCGAGCTTTTAAGTCTAGTCCACACTAGGTAACTTCGTAAATTCGACTCAGATTTTGGTTGCTGAACTGAATATGTTTTAGACAGAGAGGCGCAGGAAGAGGCAATTTTCATTTGGAACGTGTGGAAAACTTATCAGGTGCCATGTTCGTCAAATCTTATGTGAATGCAAAGAACCGACCTGGTATAAATTCTTCTGCACATCTTGTGAATTGTGCTTCACATCTCGGAAATTTTCTGGTGAGTCTCGACGAGTCTGCCGACAAGTAAACATATCTAAGCAATTTGAACTGGATTTATGCGCTAGATCTAAATATAAACAACCTACCGACTAATGTTGACTAAGCTAATCTTTTGAAAAATTAATAGAATTGCAATAACAAGCTTATCGATTTTTTTTTATTAGAGCACCTGTATCCGTGGTCCAAACAGCCGGTTTAGACCCAAATTCCGACCAAAGCAACCGCACTGGTGGCTGTTTGGACCACGATTACAGGCGCTCTTATGCTCGACTTCACTTTATTCCCTTATAAACATTAAGAGCTGTCCGAACGGTGTATTGGGCTTGGGCCTGCTAAAAAGAATAAAGCTTGCTCTTTACTCTTACACAAATTTCCATAAGAATGACAGCTAATCGGAGTAAAATTGGAGTGAGAGCTATTGCTTTCTCTGTTTAACACATGAGAAATCGTGGCGTAAATTGCTGTTTTAGCACAGTTATCGATTTCAAAATTCCCAACAGTTATACGCCTTTGTTCCAAATTCATGCAAATTTGGAACAGGATTTCAAAATATACGACATACCGATTTAAACGTTTTGGGTTAACGGTGAGAAAATTTTAGCCAATGATGATTATTTTCGCACATGTTTGGGTATCATTGGGTGTAATAATTGTTTCTTCTTGAGAAATTATTTGAATGTTATTTCCCGCCAAAACCGGTCAATACGTAACACAAATTGAGAAAACATGTTAACAAAAAGCCGTATCAAGTATAAAAATTTATGTCACACTATTCTTGACTTTATATTTTAATAAATAGCTTTTGGCCTCAACGAACTAGTGAGCCTAGTCAGCGTTTCTCGAGTTCAAACGTTATATGAATAAGAAAAGGAAAATAACAGAAGCATCCAAATAAAATTAACGCAAAACAACAATAAACTTTAAAAAAAAATTAAAAAATTTGAATATCAGTGTAATGACCGATTTTTGTCAAAAGTTGTTAACAATATTTATAATCTACACGAACAATATATCATATTTCACGGTTTTAATATAAAAACCGTGAATATGATATGTTGTTCGATAACATTGACTAAACTGACATGATTCTTAGAAAAAATTCCTTTTAATTTCTGGCTAAAAAAGCCGTCTGCTACATTACAAACTACTGATAATCATGAAAATTTTACTTAAGAATTCTTGAAAGGAGTATGTTTGCCAATCTGTTTAGTTTGCCCAAACAAAAGCACAAATATGTTTAATGAATTTTTACCTATAAACAAAAACTGGTAAACTAAATTAATATTTGGAATCAGCACCCCAAAACGAGTCATTTTTTAAAAGAAAAATGTTTTTTTTGTTTCAATTAAGCTTTTTTTTTCTCGCTGCGTATAGTCATTTTGGCTTTTTAAGCTTCGTTCAATCATAGATAAAAATCGGTTTCAACTGGTTTCTGCCAACTGGTAGTTGTTCAAATGAGCCAATGTTTTGGTCGAAAATAGTCAGGTCGTTGTCAATGAAGCAAGTTGAAACTGGTCAAAATAGTCAAAACCGATCCAGCTCGACAGGGGGTTTCGTTGCGGCCTGAAAGAAATCGGTCGAAGTCAATTGGAAAAAAGCAAGGTATTCAATAGTCAATCCATTTCTACTTGTTTCGAACAAACTTCACTAAAAAGACTTTAAGACCTGGTAGAATAATAATACCCGTTTTAAATTTGTTAACACACCGGTGGGGAGCGCATGTTTTAGCCGATTCCAAAATTTAAAATTTTGCTAAAACAGGTATACCTAAAACCAATATTTAGACCTGAACCGTTGCAGGTGCTCTAAATACTTGAGATTAGTATAACACATATTTTCCATTACGGAATTTGTAGATGACCCTTGTGTTTACAAAACATCTGACATTTCCAACAACCGTACGAAAGGTTTCTCACTCGCAGAACCAAAATAAACCTTCCATTCGAGTTTTAGCGTGTGTGCGCATCAGGCGATTTTTTCCTACGCGTGAAAAATTTGAATTTTTCAAATCGTTTTTGGACATCCGGTGCCCTTTTTTTTGGAAGTATCGAGTACAAAATCAGTTACGTTGAAGTGCAAAAGTTATTCTCCAGTATTTGGTGTCGGTGAAAGTTGAATTTGGGAGTGAATCAAAAAAGAAAAGCGAAAGGACGCCAGTGAAAAAGTGAGGTTATCACAAACGATGGAGGGTGGGCAGGATCCCCCCGATCCGCCTGGAGCAAGCCGGAACCATGAAGAAAGTGGTAGCCAGAAACCGACCGGAAAAGTTTTTCGAAGAAATTTTGTATGCCGCTACCGATTCCGCACCCTATCGAGTCTACTTTGAATCCGAAAAAGCGACCGATAAAATTAACAAGTTCGCCCTGGGAAACACCATAAAAAAAATGGACGTTTTCAAAAATTTCATAATCGATATGAAATACGTTAGCCAGAAAAAAATCATCGTTTTCCTGAGTAGCTACGTGAAGGCAAACAAGCTTGTGGAGCAGATCAACAAAGCCGGATCGGGATACAAAGCGTATATCCCCAGACACCTGGTCTGCATAACAGGTGTTATTGCAGGAATACCAACCGATATCGACGTTGAGGAAGTCAAAGGTGATATTGAGAGTGATGTACCAATTGTGAGTATCGCCAGAATGTTCAGAGGCAAAGAGAAGGAACCGATAAATCGCCTGCGCATCACTTTCAGATCCCAGCAGTTACCTGAGTCTGTAAAGCTTTTCTGCTGCTCGACCAAAATCAGACCTTTCACCCCATCGATCCTGTTATGTGCCCAGTGTCTCAGATTTGGACACAAAGCACAGAACTGCAAAGGAATTCAACGTTGTGGAAACTGTTCAGAACGCCACGAGGAGGCTGAACAATTCATCAATTGTCAGAAACAGCAGAAATGTGCCCATTGCCGGAGCAACGATCACAACTCCCTCGACAATCAATGCCCCGAAAGGAAGAAACAGCAAGACATAAAAACCCTCATGTCAAAACGGAACTGGACGTACACCGAAGCTAAAGAACAGGTATCAGCTAACAATCGTAATTTTTATGCCCCACTTCTGAACGCAGAAGAATTTCCAACTCCAATGGAGAGTTTCGCCGATATGACCCGAGGGAGCTTCAGATTGAAGGATCCCATGAGAGAAGCGTGGATTAAAACGAATGAAGAACGCAACGAGATTCAAGCAGCCGTAAAAATGTTCAAGGACCAACCAAAACAAACTAACAAAAACGTTAAAAGAGCCAGAGTGGATGACGCCCGTGCAAGATCCACTTTTGAGGAACGAGATAGAATCGTAGCACCAGTAGCAGGAACCAGTCGTAGCGGTGCAGCGCTCAATAACCCACAAAAGGTACAAGAGGAGGAAAAATGGGAAGATGCGGTAAGAAAAGTTAAATTAAGTTTGGACCGTAGTTATCAGGAAAGAATGATGAGTTTTTACTCAGAATTCATAAGCATATTAGGACCCCAAGAGGAAATAAAAACGTTATTTAAAGATTGTACCCAAAAGCATTTCAACCTTGCAAATTCTGTTGTATTGAACAAAAAGTAACAAAAATTCCTCAGTTTTTTGTCAAACCACTCCATACAAGATTTTACTTTTTTGCTAAAATGGCTACCACCACTACTGAATTTAAAATTCTTCAAACAAACGTACAAAGTTTCCATAAAAACAGAGATGAAATTCAGAGAGTAATGTCTGGAGGTGGTTACGCAGCAGCCATACTATCAGAGATATGGACAGACGAAGATCTTGAGAAAACTAACAGATACAATTTCCCCAACTACCATTTTGTCCCACATTCCCGTAATGACAATTACGGTGGAGCAGGGATTTTGCTTCAAAACTCGTTTAGCTATTATAGACTACCAACACCCACAAATCTTTCCAATTGGACGCAAACCGTGATTATTCGCATCAATCAGCTGGATTTAACAATTTGCTCTGTTTATGTCAGTCCATCGATCACCATAAATGAATTCGAGACAGATGTTAATGCTATTATTGCCAACCTTGACCATAACACAAAAGTCATTCTTGGTGGTGACTTCAATGCTCATCACACAGATTGGGGAGACGAAATCTGCGATGCGAGAGGAGAGAAGCTAGTGGAGGTTATTAATCACACTAATTTAATAGTAATAAATAATGGTAGTAAAACATACGTTCCTTTGCAACTAAACAGACGCTCTTCCGCTATCGATATATCTCTATGTTCTGCAAGCTTGGTTGACATGGTACAATGGGTGGTACTAGACTATGGAATAGGAAGCCATCATATGTGCTTAGAAATCTCATGGAAAACGAATGCCTACAAAAACAATAAATTTTTCTACAACAAAGCACTTATTCGAAAAGAAGTGGCCAACCTGGAACACTACGATTTCGACAACTTCTCCGAACTTTCCTCTGAAATGAAAAGAATTCACAAGAAAAACAAAATGAAAAATTTGAAAACCCCGAAGTTTTGGTGGTCAGAATCCGTCGACGAGGCCTGGAAAAAAAAAACTGCCGCGAGGAAAAAGTTCAATCAAACTTCTTCGATTGACAATCTTTTAAATTATAAACGGAAAGCTGCTATTTTCCAAAAAAAGAAAAGAGAGGAGATCTTTAAAAAATTCGAAAATTTTTCCAACGAAGTGAGCCCTTTCTCTAGCTCGAAGGAACTCTGGCAAAAAGTGGGTCGTTTGACTGGAAAACGGTTTTATAAAAAGGAAAATTGTTTATTGCAAGAGGACGAAGCTATGGCCGAGGAGTTTCTAGACACGCATTTTGGAAAACATGACCCGCAACCGTTCGAGGAACCATTACCTTTATCTATCGGTGGTTTGCTAGACAAAGTTTTCTGGTATCGAACTTTGGCTTCGAAAAAGAAAACATCCGCTCCCGGTGAAGACAACCTTTCGTACGAATTACTGACCCATCTCAAACCCGCGGTTACCGAAAAGATAATTGAATTGATCAACGACATGTGGATGAGAGGAACTCTGGACGAAAGTTTGAAGATAATTAAGGTGATCGCCATACCAAAACCTGGTCGAGACCAGAGCACCGTAGCAGGTAAGCGTCCAATTTCCTTAGTACCCACAATAACCAAAATGGCCAACTCGGCAGTATTAGAGCGCCTCCAAGATTTTCTTGAAATTAACAAAATTCTGCCCGAAACTTCATTTGGGTTCCGCAAACACACATCAACCAATGCATGTGTATCTTTTGTTCTAAACTGGTTAAAACAAAACAAAAGGTGCAAACTATTAACTGCTATGATATGCGTTGATTTGTCAAATGCCTTTAACGCGATAAACATCGATAAGTTGGAAGAAATTCTGCAGCAAATAGAAGTTCCCTACGAAGTGCTTCGTTGGATACTCTCCTTCTTGAGAAACAGAACTATAAATTTCCACATGAAACAAAAGACGCTTTCAAGAACAATTAACAATGGTCTACCGCAGGGGGACGTCCTATCGCCCACGCTTTTCAACGTCTACACCGTAAATTTGCACAAAATCGAACATCCTGACGTGATGCTCGTCCAGTATGCGGATGATTTCGGGATTCTCGTTCGAGCGAAAAACCTACAAAACCTCAACGAAATCGGAGAGGCATATTTAAACAATTTTACTGAAACTGCGAGGTCTTTGAATTTTAAAATTAACCCAGAAAAAACAAAAACGATTTTGTTCCAACACGGTGACAAACAGCTAAATATATCACTCAACGGCACCTTGCTTGAATCAGTTAGATCTCATAAATACCTGGGCATTATATTCGATCGATATCTCAATTTCGGTTTGCATATAAAAGAGGTTCGATCCAAAGTGCAAGATCGACTTAATATGATTAAGGTTCTAAGTGGGGCAAAACACGGTGCACACCCGGAATCAATGATAAAAATCCATAAGGGACTCATTCGTAGCACAATGGATTACGGGAGCTCTGTGTACAATAACGCAAGCAAAAGTAACCGCAATATTCTTGCTGTCGTCAACAACCAATCCTTGAGAAAAGTCACGGGAACTACTAGAAGCACACCTAGGAACGTACTGGTCGCTCTTAGTGGTCAAGAGCCGGTAGATCTTAGGAACACATATATCGCTTCGAGAGAAATCTGTAGGCATATGTCAAGAAATAATCTGATCGCGCGTCAATTAAGAACAATCGAATTACCAGACGATGTGAACAAAAGGAATCAGTTCACCTACATGGAAAGAACTTATTGGATGAACAGAGAACTATTCGATAGCATTCAATCCATCGAGCGTTCTAGCAACCTGTTAAAAGTCGAAGTATTTCCATTTTTAGAAGGGCTAACGGTATCGAAACAAAACTCAAATCCAATGAGGCTGAAGCAACTGGCACTCTTCGTTATGAACGGCAGATATCGAGGTCGTTGCCGTGTTTTTACAGATGCCTCTAAGGATGGGTCGGTTTGTGGTATAGGAGTTTTTGTAGAACAAACAAGAACGAGATTATCACAAAAACTTGCTAAAGAAACCAGCATCACCTCTGCGGAACTATTAGCTATCCACAAAGCCACAGAAATGATCGACCAGCAGTGTCTCGAGGGAGCCGTGATCTACACGGACTCGCAAGCGTCGTGCCTGATGTTACTTAACGCACAGGAATCCAAGGAAGCCGAAAGTATTTTGCTGAAAATTCTACAAAACTGTTCACGACATCGGATCACCATCCAATGGATACCAAGCCATGTCTCTATTGGTGGCAACGAAGTGGCAGATGCACTGGCAAAACACAGTCTCCAGTCAGGACAGGTGATCGAAAACGGGTACATGCTTACGGATGGTTTCAACGCTCTGAAGAAAATACTGGCTGAAAGCACAACAGATTGGTACACACGTTACTCTACTGAAAAAGGAAAAATTTTCCATACGATACAACCGGAATTTTCCACCGCACCATGGTTTGTGGGAAAGAACCTAAACGGAAAAGATGTAAGGCTACTAAATCGCTTGATGGCCGGCCACGACTTTTCCAAGCACTGGCTGGCGAAAATGAAAATAAACGACGATGCTGACTGCGAACTTTGCAAAGTACCTGAAACTTCAAATCACATCATTTTCTGCTGCCCACGTTTCGCCACGACAAGGAGGAAGTACGATTTCTATACCAAGTACACGAATCTGCAGGAGCTATTCAAATCTAAAGAAATATCCCATTACGAAGAAGTAGCTAAATTCACCAAAGAAATCAAAATTGATTTGTAATCAACATGAAACCGTAAACAGGGCATATAGTCTTAGTTACTGGCCCTTACCCCCGAACGGCTGAGCTGAAGGGCTGAAGCTGTTCAAGTAAAAAGAAGAAGAAGAAGAAAATAAACCTTCAGCTGTTCGTTCCGAAATTCGATTCGCAAGGATGGCCAGCCGAATTTTCAGCACCTCGACTCGTGCGCTGCAGCTCATGCGACGCCGTGTCATCGGTAATCAAATTTACGGTAGCCAATATTCCACTATCAAGGACGAAATTACGCACACCGGACAGGTAAGGACTTTCCCACGAGAGAAAGAAATTCAATGCGATCGATTACGCAAGCAGAATAATAATGGGAATTATAAACTTTCGGAAACAGTACTACGATGACAAGGATTATCGCAATGCTCGCTTCGTGAATGCCGACAAGGTGGTCAACCAGAATTGGGCCATCAAACTGGTAGACGAGGCTCCCATCATCGAAAGCACTGCCCGAGTTGTTTACTGTGACGGAGGAATCGAACCGGCACTGGGCCACCCAAAGGTGTACATAAATTTGGTAAGTGAACGTGTTCAAAAGTTTGTAGTTGAAAATTTTTATAATTGTGACTTACCTTACAGGATAAACCGGGAGCCCATATCTGCGGATATTGTGGCCAACGATTCCAGAAGAAAGAAGGCCACCATCACTAAATGGTACATGTTGGTTCGGTTTGAATTGGTTGGATTTTCTGTAAACATCTGGAAGGAAAACAAATAAAAGTAGGAAATTGTTGGTGTAAACTAATAAAACAGATTTTTAAATTTGTTGATGATTTTGATCTGGCTTCGTCCAAAGCGATCCAAGAAGATTCGTTTGTCACTTAGTTGATGTTTTACTTCAATTTGAATAAGACTTACCAGAAATGTTTGAATAATTTACACCGTTTGGCATTATGATAATGCTACAAAGCATTGTTTTATAATAATGTAAACGGTTAATTGCTATTTCCACATGATTTCTATCTGCTAATGAAAGTTGGTCGTTTGTGAAATATCAAAGTTATGCATCAAATCACTTTCATCCCAGTCTAAATTTTGCCATGCATTACTGTTTATTGCAGATTTGACTCAGTCATACTACCCGGAAATGGTTTGATTTAAGCATACACACCTCTTTAAATCAAATTCAAAAGACGTTAATGAATTTTGATGAGTTACGCCTTCAAATCGATGTTTTTGTTAAAAAAAACACATTTATTTTTTAAATTAAAACTTTTAAAAATTAGCGAAGCTTCGCAAAATTTCAAATAAAGTTACAAAGATATGTTCTTTATTCTTTGTGTTTAAGGTATTGTTTAAATGATTTCATGTAGCTATTGTTATTCATTAACGACCAAATTTGGCATTTACGTCCGGAGGCAAGTCATTTATTCTTCAAAATGATATCACGAATTGGAACGATTGGAAACCCTAAAAAGTGAACCACAAAATACGCTCAGCTTCCCAGCATGTGGATAAAATAACATCAAATTTTATACGAGATAAGATCGAATCCCTTTCTTTTGGCCAAAACGGGAAATGAAAGTTTCCAAAAATTACGTCAATATTAAAAGCGAATGTTAAATTTATTTAAGGCATTCGTTTTGTGTACCGTAGCTTGTGGACACTCCTTTTTTGGCGATGATAGACTGAGCTTTCGTAAACACACTAACACTTTAACCTTCATGGTAACGTGGTAACCCCAGATCGATGGTAACCCGCCCGAACGTCCGAAGCAATCATAACAACGAGAGCTTTCGCGTACGTGACTTTTGATCAAAGCTCGGTGGCGACCCGACGTCTTGTTACTGCGCAAGAACGTCCCAAGCGTAAAAGTTTTGACAACTTCCTTACACCCCACAGTCGGCAGCCATCGAATTTTTCCATCTCGTTCAGCTGATAAGTTTTCTCATTTTGCGTCAGTAAAGTCCCTTTGTCTAGGAAAGAAAACTGCAAAATTTGTTTGCAAAAAAAACTCTAAAGTGTATTAAATTGTTATTTGGCGTTAGTGCAGTGTTCGAGGCGTTTGTTACGATTAAAATTGGAGCCTTCGCGTTTTGATAAGTCGTGATTTTGAACGTTGTCTTGCGAATCCTTAAGTGGCAGGAAGAAAATTTTATTCCCCTCAAGCACCAACCCAGCTCTAAGTGAAAAACCACAGCCCGGTCGGACAAAAAAAAAGCGAGCAATCGCCCAAATTTCCTGCGCCTCGTTTTCCTAAATTTGTCAAAATTTGCGTCGTAAAGATGGATCTGTTGAAGAAGATGATGGGCCTTGATGGTCACAAGGACGACGACGAGGGTGATAAGAGGTGAGCTGAACTACAGAACAAGATGAAAGAGAAGATTATTATATTTTGTCTTCGTTTTGCATTGTCGACAATCTTCTCGGACAAAACAACATATTACGACACCACTTTTTTTTTGTTATTTCTCCCGTTACAAAGCAGTTTCGAGAAAAACAGAAAGGTCAAAGTAGAAAAAAATAATGCCTGTAAGATTGTTTTATTATGACGATTTCAATTTACTTCTGATAACTGTCGAAGTCTGGCGTCGGGTGATAACTACAAGAAAGTCAGAACGCGACCGGATGTCATGCATATTTCCAAATGGCGACCCTAAAAACATGATATTGAGCATAGCTTGATGAAATGCAAATTCCCTACGTCGTCTTGCTTCTAGATCTTTCCAACAAACCAATGACTCAAAATTGAAAGACAGGATTTCCAAATTAACCTGGCCTTGCTAAAATTGTTGAAGCAGTAACAGTAAAACACTTAAATTTAAATGATTTGTTGTGAAAATATCGGTAATTTTAACATGGAACAGAACTATTTATATAAAAGAGTGAAAATTTAGAGGTATCTGAAAAACGGTACAATTAAATAAATTCTATTTCGTCAGATTTTCAGTTAAAAAAATAAACAATAATATTTCAAAAAAATTAAAATTCCAATCTTATTGCAAGTTTGAAAGATTGGTTAATCTTAGAACCTTGTATTCATATCGTTATCACCACCGTTATCGTTATGTCAGCAAAAGCTCACGACCTCTTTAAAACTTGATTTTACAGAAAGAAGAAACCGATGCTTAAGGACGAATTTCGCAAGCCTGTTTGGGTCGAGGAATACGACAGTGACGATGATCTGTTCGACAACCAGAAGATCATGGGAGTTCAAGTGTTTACCAATCCGCTGGAAATGCAAAAACATTTTGAGCACCAAATTGCGGAGATGATGAAAAGCCTGGAAGAGTATGATGGTGCGTCTTGTTGAGTGGAAGTTTTAATTTTTTCAGAGTCATCAGAATTACCTTTTTTGCAGATACCTTCAAGGCTTTCGACCGCGATATCAAACAAGATTTCCTGAAGCCTGGCTTTGAGAACGAGATTAAGAAGGATCTCAATAAGGAAAAGTTGTTGGATACTGACTTGGATGGAGAGTAAGTAATTGGGTTAAGGTTTCTTCTTTAAGACGCCTCTTGAAAGAATCTTTTTTTCTGCAGAATTTATCCGGATCAATTACACACCTTGCTTCAACGGATTTCTCCTGATTTGAAGGAGCTTTTGCCTAAACGTCGCGCGGTTGAAATTCCCTCAGCGGATGCCGACCAAGATGGCAAGGCTCGGATGGAGCGAAAGGTGAAACTAACTGACGAACAAAAAATATTGGACTTGATTCATGGATTTAAGCAATCGGACGACATGCCTTCGACTTCAAATAGACCCCGCATGTCACGTAAGACGTCACCGCAACGTTTCCACGACGGTATTTTTGAGGGTACCTTCCAAGGACCGCGTATGTTTGGACAAAGCATCATTTCGCAAACCATACGTAAACCGGATGGGGTATGTTTCTGTATTCGTTTTTTTTCTTTCATCTAATAACATCGAGTTGATCCGATTTTTTGTTACAGACTTACGAAACCCGTAAAACCGTACGCGACTCCGAGGGTCACACTAAAACAACTATAACTCGTTCGACCCAGGATGGAAAGCAAGAGACCATAACAACTTACGGGGACGATGGAGGGCCGACATCTAAATCATTCATAGAAAAACAAACAGAGTCTCCGTTGGTTAACGACAACTCTCTCGCTAGTACTCTCCTGAACCTTAACATTGGGGGTCGTAAGCACCTTTTCTCCCAGAATGGTTATGTTTTACCCAAGAACCTGTGGTGACTTCAAGCGCAGACCAGCCGTAATGAGCTAACTACAGTTATAGTAGATCATCGGTACAATTTCCATTACTCTTTTCACAAAAATAACTTCCGCTCTGCCGTTGGAACGTCATACGTAATTGTTCCAACAATATTGTCATTGTTCAGTGAGCCAAATATGTGTGTAGACTTAGTAGAAAATGTCATTTCGACTAGCAAACTTGATAACTCTTACAAATCTTACCCTCAGAACAATATAAATCACTTTCCTATCAATGGTCATGCCATTGATAACTACTCCGAGCTATATCTGATTATGGTGTTGCAGAACAAGCTAAGCGCCCAGACAGTCGAATTCGAATATCGTCCTGTTTATCTTTATTCAATAGTACGTAACATACTTTTAGTTTTAGTAATCTTTAGTTTAAGTAGTGTTCAACAGCTCTTAGTTTTTGTTGCCAGCGAAGAAGCTGTTCATCAACGATTGTCAGTCATCAGTATTAATGGCAACCGGAGGTACTCCCACGTAGGCAGACAGTTATGAAAACAGGTTCCCCAACTTGTTAACGACAGCTGTTACTGCTGCTGCTATAGCTACTGGTGTTTCCGATCTGTGCACTCTTCTTCTCTGGCCAGAAGACGTTTGTGTTTGTGATATACATTTAAATTAGAAAGTTATCGATGCGTCCTATCGAATAAGTTTGCAATTAGTACTACTAATGTTAATTTCAGCTGATTGAGGTTGATCCAACATCCTTGCGCGACATCACCCTAGGGACGGGAATGTCTTTTTACTGGAACATTATCCACCAAAATGATCACCAAGCGTAAGTGATGAAAGGGTTCTAACAAGAGGCAAGAGACTAAATTTTGAGTGAACGTATAAACAACAGAATCGATGAAGCAAATCCCCACGAGTTTGGAATGCGGAAATTGAAGTGTCGCGTGCAACCTTTTAGGTAGATGTTTTTTGAGACCAGGAAAAAAAAACAGATGATTATATATTTTTACTGTGTAAGAATTTTTTACTAACTTGAAGATAGGTTTTTATTTGAAAAAAAAAACAGGAGAGAAAGAATGCGGAACTGAATCGAAATCAGACAAAGGCTCTACATATTCTATTTCACACAAATGTAAAATGCAAAACTTTATAAGCAAACACAACATAACAATATCTGTCCGTTTAGCTTTCCTTATAAGAAATGGAAAAACCGATTTACAAAAATACACAATATTCCCCCTTAGAATGAAAGCATTAGCAAGTGAGCCTATAAATCATTATTCCGAAATTTCCCTTAACAGTTGGTTTTGTTGTGTAGGGCTTGGCTACTGGATACCCTTAGGGCCCGATGTAAACTACCTGGTGTTCCAATTCGAGACATCTTGGCAAACTTAGATCTTGAATATTTGTACCCTATATACAAATATCTTAAAATGTCTGACTTGGTCGTTTAGTCCTCTTCCCCTCTGTCTGTACTTTATCTAATGCTCGTTTCGTCTATTTATTAGAACAAACTTTCATCCGACGGGTCCTACAACACCACAAAGAAGGCTGGCCAGGAAATCGAAAACCCTGAGGTAGCTATCGAAACCACAGCTACAGGAAGCCACCACCGGACCCTAACGGAAACTGTTCTTGGAAGTGACCCCAGTTAATCCCCTTTCCTTTCCTATAATAAAATTTTAATTAACAGTTGAGTAGCCGCGACGATTACGGCCCCCCTCTTACTAACCCAAAGTTAGGAAAAATACTCCCGGCACATAAAAACTTTATAAGTAAAATGCCTTAATAAAACAACTTGTAAATTATAAAAAAAGTTGGTTTTGTCGAATTACGTGGTGCTGCATACATCGATCCGACCACGAGAAGGGACCAAACAAGTATTAAAAATATAAAAAGTAGGTATGGCACTAAATTTTCAACTATGTACATTCTTTAAATTTCTTGAAGAATTGCAATGACATGTGAGTGAGAACCTTTACCTGAACAAGTCTTTTCTTCGTCAAAAAATCATAGCAAACATCAGTGAATTTATTTTCACTTGCTGAAAACATGCTTTTTTATCTTTTCTGATGAGGTAAAAGTAAGCAGATAATTCGGCAAATTTCATGGCGCTCTATTCGGTCTATGACAAAAATTTTGAAATAGGTAGAATGTTTAAGGTTGGCAAAGAACTTACCATCAAATCCCTTTCGGACTGTTGTGTGAATTTCGACTAATGCAGGCCAAACCCTACAACGTCACCTGCACATGTTTGGGCGATCCCAACTTCGTGTTCCTGTACGCAAATATAATCTTGCGTTACGTACGAGAACGTAGAACGGCATCTTGTACTAGTAGGTAATCGGCCGGTTACGTGAGAATGTGGTCGCGAACCTACACCGCATCACACTGTTGCCGCACGACTTGGATCAATTTGGAGGTTTAATACAGTTTTTTTTAAATCAAATGCAGCTAAAAGAATATAAGAAAACAAATAAAAAAATTAAAAGTAATTGAGGCTTATTTAGCGTGATGAGTGACGTGAGATGACTCAAAATACTCGCTCCGTCAGACTCCACATGAGAATCGTCACTTCGAAATGGCCTTCGATGGTTTCGCGAAGTCTATTTGTGTCACTTTTCCGTCTGAATAGGCGCATAAAGTCAGGCGAAGCGAGTATTTTAAGTGCTACAATAGCTTGCACCGCTCAGAACAAGTCGTTATATTTTTAAAATGTTTTCTATTTTAAAGCACATACACAGTGATGAAGTGAAAACAAATTTCTTTTTAACAAATGTTTACAGAAATGGATCAATAATCAATATTTTTTTGTTTTAATGTATCAATTTCTTCCCTATCTAATTGAAGTTATTTTTTTATTAAATATAGTTTTTTTATCTAAAATATTATAATCCAAGGTGTTAAAATGTCATACTACCAAAAAAAACACGAAAAAGTATCTAATAAATTAAGTATGTAATATTTTACGCATACATATCTAACTACCGGTGTATGGCTGTTATCTGTATACCTAGTATAGTATGTCATCGACCGCACGAGAACACTGGATTTACAACATTTCTCAGGAATAATAAGAAAATCGGATTTCGTACATCATTTTTTATTACTTATCGAAGAGACTGACAATGTCTAAAAAAGAGAATGCTCTATAGTTATTTGCTTTTAAATTTATATTTAAAAAAAATATACACCTACTGAAAAAGCAGTAGATAAATTGGTTTTGCGTTTTTGTGTTCTGTTTATATAAGATGATGAGTCTGGAGAACTTCTTTATCGAATGTTTGTTGTTAATGAACGAGGGATAATCCACAGGATTTTTTTGACGGTGATAATTTCTTTGAAGATGGTAAGCGTTAAATATGCCTTGAAGTTGTTTTTTTACGGTTACCCTTCAATTTCGGGGTAGCCGCTGTGCAAAAAGTTCCTTGGAAATCCAACTAAATTGCTGCTGCCTTACACTCTAGGTAATGGTTATTGGTTACAAACTAAATTTAGCAAGAACTTTTGTAGGATTATTCTGGTGCACAGTTTTATCGTCCTTCAACTGAAAAATAAATAAATAACGTTAAGAAACTGGCCAAGATTAATGTTTGACTAAGAAAACTTACTGTATGACGAGAGATCAATTTCGTCAGGTAGTTCAGTGATGTTAACGTCGAACCGGTCTTGAACTTCGTTCAAAATCTTGGCATCGGTTTCATCCGATACAAAAGTGATGGCCAATCCCTTGGTACCAAAACGACCGGCACGAGCCACTCGATGCAGGTAAGTGTCGGAATCCTCCGGCATGTCGTAGTTGAAAACGATGTTCACCCGCTCAATATCCATACCACGGCCGAACAAGTTAGTGGCCACCAAAATGCGTTTCTGGAAATCTTTAAACTGCTGGTACCGAGATAGACGTTCTTCCTGAACCATTCCACGGTGGATTCCGATGGCCGGGAAATTTTGCTCAGTAAGAAGCTGCGCCAGAGCCATACAACGCTGTACCGATTTCACAAAAATGACCACCTAAACGCAAACAAAATGTGTTATTTGAAAATAACCCAAAAAGAAAACTGTTAACAAACCTGGTTAAATTCCAAAACATCCAGCAATTCGAAAAGCTTTTTGTTTTTCTCGTTCTCCTTCAACTTGACGTAATGTTGTTGCAGACCGTGCAATGTTAATTTGGTTTCATCGTCAACATAGACTTCCATAGGCTGTATTGTTTTCAGTGAAGGATTCACATTGGAAACGATTCAAAAAACATGAAACGGATAACAGTAGAAAAAAATATACATGGATTACAAAAGTGTTCGTCTTCCGCGTCTGAGGTCTCTTAGGATCGCAGTGATTCGAAGAGAATTTTCAATAGGGAGACATTCTACTATTGGCTGCCAACCGATACTGCGCTGAACGATCGCATACAGGTTCTCCTCTCGATGGGGTGAAATTTCGCTCAAGAACGCGATCCAGCTTATGATAAAACAATTCTCCACCCTACCCGCTTAAACTTTGACAGGGACGAAAATAGCCCATGGTTACGATACCATGATAAGCCCAGATAATTTCTATCAAATATTTTTGAAACGAAGAGCGGTTCATATTTGTTCAAGACAAGCGGAAGAGGAAAAAGCGAATCTGAAACAAAATAAGGTCTATAGAATTTAAGAAAATACTGACTAACTACATACGGATTTGAACTCGCAGCTCACGAGTTCCTGTTTGCGGCGGCCTTTCCTCAATTCGAAATTTGAGGGGTTCCGAATTCACCACCAGAGAGGCGTCTTCAACTATCTCATCGTATGCTTCCGATTTCAACAATTGGGGTTTCATCAGAATCGTTCACTTGGGACATCCTAACGCTCCAGTTGCAGGTTCCAATCTTCTCCAGAGGTTGAATTGCCGTTCAGCTTACTTGATCAGTAGACTTGTGGACATGGTTATTATTTATTGTTTAAAATTATACGGTTGAAAACTATTGAATATTTCCTAAAAACCATTTATTAACGGGTTGGTGGTGTATTATCGGTTGATTTGAAATTTTTATTTGTCTACTGATCAATCTTCTTGATTTGGCATATCCAGCGGTTTTCGTCGCCCAGGGACGATACAAACCTTACGCGGCTAGGCGTCTTATCCCCGAGAAAGATAGCTTTTAGAATCAGACTGCCGTCATTTCAAGATTCAAGGAATTTACGGTAGTGCGCGTTTAAAAGTTTTAAAGTTGTTTTGGGGCGACTCGGTTCAGCTAACCATTCCGGTTGCCTTCCAAGGTTCACTATTATGAGTTTGGTGGTGTATTAAAGTTTGAATCTTTTGAGCGGAAACGGCAGTCCGAGGGTCGTTCCGGGAGCGATGAGAAAACTCCCAACAACTGTGGCAATCAGAGCAGGTACAGGCGACAGCACTTGTAGTAGTAGTAGTAGTGATAAGAGGGGTAGAAGTACTAGAATTGGTTGTAATTACATCTTGCATGAACTTTTTGCACACCGGCCGGATCTCCTTGCTGAGCGTGGCGGAGAACATCATCACCTGCTTGCCGTGCGGGGTGTTACGGAAAATTTCCTGCACATCCCGGCGCATGTCTGAAAACGAAGAACAAAACCGTTGGCTTAGTTCGGTGAAATCTTTTAGGTGCTGATGTTTTAAGAGAATGTCGTTATCAGTTCGTTAACATAGAAACATCACCGTTGGAAACTCAGATGTCCCTATCTACAAAATGGTGTTTATTCTCATCATGAAAATGTGTTCAACGATCATCTTCTCATATGGTTTGATATATTGGACTCGATTTCGAAACGTGTTTCGATGAGTGATTGTTTTGTTTGTAAATTAGAAAAAGGGTTAGGTCAATGATTAATGCTATATCCATAACTTGACGTTAGGAATAACTGTATGTTTTTCATTTTTTTCCAAAACAAATTGCTTCGCGGCTTCTATTTCTCAACTTCAGCTTTCCCACAAGAGCTGGTTATTGTTCATAACATCTTACTACAGCATGATATTAAAAATGAAATATCTGTAGCGGTATTAACTAATCTGGTATCGATTTCTGAAAAGGGCTTACCCTTTTTTAATTTTATTGATTGTACTATAAATTTGATAATAAAAACATAATCCATATTTTTAATAAATTGAACAAAAACTTGCATGCAACAAACTTGCATAGAATGTAAATTGAACAAAATCGAATGATCGAATTATTTCAAATCGAAAATTTGAAAACAGTCTCGTACAGTGATACAGTCCCAACTTCTACAATTTTACTTTTGTTTTCATAACTGTTTGAATTTTTTTAAATCAGTCTTTAGTAAAATACCTGGGGGGGGGGGGAGTTCTCGAACTTGGTCTGCAATGTGTTAAATTGCTTTTTATGTTTTGTGATATCAATAGTACAGGTAGAGGAATCACAAATTCAAAATAAGTTAAATTCAAGGACTTGTCAGCTTTTTGGGTCTCACTCAAACATAAGATATCAACATAATCCAACCATATAAAAAGACAAGCAATCCCATTGATATAAATTCCCTAGAATAGATACATACCTAACTGTTCCAACATTTTGTCGCACTCATCCAGGATGAAATGCTTCAAATGCTTCAGGTTCAGTTTCTTGTTGCGAATCAGAGCCAACACTCGGCCGGGTGTGCCGACGATGATGTGCGGGTTGGTCGATTTCAGCACCTCTTCGTCCTTCTGGATCGGCAAACCGCCAAAGAAGACCGCCACTTTGATGCTGGGCATGTACTTGGAGAACCGCTCGTACTCCTTGCTGATCTGGAAGGCCAACTCACGGGTATGGCACATGACCAGCACGTACGGCACGCTCTCGGTAGGTTCCAGCTGCTGCAGGGTAGCCAGCACAAACACGGCCGTCTTACCCATACCGGACTTGGCCTGGCACAGAATGTCCATACCAAGAACCGCCTGGGGGATACATTCGTGTTGAACTGTGAACAAAATATTTTATAAGGAAACATTAATCACCAGACATTCGAGGGACTTATTCTAAGAATTGTTAATTTCATTAGTCAGAATGCTACCAAATCAATCATACACTTTGATCAGCTGTCCCTATCTACAAAATTGGTCGTATCTCATCATCGAGTTTTAACTTGACATTAAAAATTAAAAAAAAAAATATCTCACCTTCCGATGGATGTTCGAAACCGCAGTCGACAATTGCGCGCAAAATTTCCGGCTTCAGCAAGAAATCCCGGAAACCAGAACTGTGAATCGACACGTACGTTCCCTTAACGTCTTTCTTAGGTTGTTCCGTTGGCTCTGCTGCCACCTGCTCGGTCTGGTCCTCATCCTCGTAGTCCAAAAGATCATCATTATCGGCCATGGTAATAGGTTTTCTGATCTAGAACAGTGATTTGACCAACTGCAAAATGAAGGAAACAAAAATGGAGAAGATTCAACATACGCTCCTCTTGCAGTTAACCGGCTACCCGGACGCCATTTTGATTTTTTCAGCCTGAGGTTATTACAAGCCGAAAACTTTGCGATTTTCACCTTTCAATCGTATAAAATTCTAATGAACTTTAACAAATCCTAAATCATTGATACGTTTTGGGCATGAAAACCGTAAAATTATTAGATAACAGACAATAAATTCTTCATAACTTACCAAAATTTATGCTGCACGAGTCAATGCGGTCGTCACTGATTTCAGGAAGGGACACGAATGAAGAAAAAACGCGTGAAGTTTTCGCAGTGGGCTGTAGGTAGACCAAGAGCCCGGGGTAGAATTGCACGGAAAAAATATGGAGATCGAAATCAAATACACACTTAATCCGAAATGTAATTTTGTTTGTAACCACTTTTGTTTTGTATATATACATAGTAGATTTTTTATACGAATAAAAAGGGTTAAAGGTGAAAAAAATCTACATTTTTTTCACAAGCTTTAAATCCCTTAGGCCGATGACATAGTGAGTGCGATGCGATGCGAATTGGCGGAAAATTTACGGACGCAGCCTACGCGAACTCGAGCGGCGGAACAAATTGACATCTGCTTCGCCGCGTTGAGTATGTCAGGTTTAAGCGATTCACATACATTTTCATCAAATGTGGTTCACCGCATTGAACCGCATTCACCGCATCGCATCGCATCGTATTCACTATGTCATCGGCCTTAAGAAAAATGCGTATAATAATACCTAGTTCTAACCAATAAATTCATTCAAATGTACATTTACATAAATGTAGGTACATTTAATACAATCATTTAAACCAAGGAATTTACTTCAATGTCAAAGGCAAAAAATGGATTTGAAACAAAGAATTTTTTAATTTGTCCCAAAATCTATAGAAATTTGGATTTGTGCTGCTGACATGTTCGTTTGTAAATTTTTTTTTGGGAACTTTGTTCCAAAAAAAAAAACATAAACACCTCACCAAACCATACCTGTATATTTTTTTCGTTCATACAAAGTTTTTCGGTGCTCTACTGCAATTTGTTTTGAATCGTTTATCAATGTTCTGAATCAGCCTGTTATTCCTGTTGGAACAACTTGCCTTTGGCGACAAGGCAAACCAGCTCGCTAACAACCTTCAAGCCCGCGTTGAACAGAGCTTCATAACGCAAATATTAGATTTCGTTATCAAAACATTTATTAATATTCCACGCGTTTTGTGACACAAGTGATTTCCTTAACCTGAACTAATAGTTAATTGTAACCGACAGGCTGCGTTAAAGTTAATAAATTACAAATTACAAGTTATTTCATGGGCCTATATGTTTGAATATTTTAACTGAATAAATCAATCACGGTTATGATTTTATTAACATTTTTTAAAAAAAACTTCAAAGACAACTTTGTTTTCATTTTTTTTATTCTCTCGTTTATGGAAGCCACCCTTATTTGTGTAAACATTAACACGATTTTTTTCTTTTATCATTAATCGTGCAACCTGTCGCCCACTTTGACAGCTGGTCGTTTTTTGGCGAGTTCTGCTCCGCGACTCGACGATGTCGTCGAAAAGTCGCTGAAATTTCTATCCTGCAATCACTTGACTCGTTCGCCATCAGCGAAAATTAAAATAAAAATGGATTAAAAAATAGGTTTTCAGCTTACAAAAAGTGATTTTACATTAAAGAAACAGCTACCGATCATATGTGTGTGGTGATTTTCATTATGTGACTTCCAATATCGGAATTAAAACGAAGTTATCCTAATCTGCACTGTGGGACTCATATTGGGAAGAGTGAAAATTGTGACGATTATGTGCCACCATATCAAGTGAGGGGAGTTCAAGTGCATTGTTGTTTGTTGGGTAATGAAAAACGGGATTCCGGATTGGTGTTATTTGGTTCCCTACGAAATGGAAACTCCTGGCTGAGCGATAACTAGCTCTGAATGTTTTGATTCCTCTGCTTTAGGGAGGCATTTAATAGTGTGATTAATTAACGTAACAGTAGGTGTTTAATGAAAATTTCTTGCAACGTCAAGCGAAAAAATATACAAAATCCTCAATCATCAATAAGTTTCGTGTGAAAAAGGTGAGTAATCACTGGGCGATATTTGGTAATCCACTTTTGCTTCTCGAGAGCGTAATGCGACGAACAAATCAAAGGCGTAAAATAGTTGACAATTTCAAAGGGCTTTCGGAATGGTAAACCAACATCCGTGACTGATGACGAAATTATATAAGTTTGTGTCACGGCAGGAGGAAATTCTTGTGGTCAAATTTTTGCCAATGAAATTTAAAGAAGCGTATAGAAAATCGCAGAGGTGAAAAAAAAACTATCAGAAGGGGAATCCTTACAACAGCTGAAACAAACTGTGACCAGATTGCAGGGGCCATTAACTGAACCCATACCTTCACCTATAAATGCATCATTGTTTTAATCAAGAGACTATTGGACCTACATTTCTTCGCACAGCCAGCGAAAGATATGAATTATTAATCAGCACCTCGATTTGTCGAGTTGTGGGTGCCTAGTCGCAAAATTAGTAGCTTCATTCGGCTCCGGTTGAGAGGGAGATAGACAAGAGTCAGCTGCTGGTAGAAAAGCTTACATTAGTCCCACTAACTCACCAACCACCAGTTGGTATGCGATTAATTAGACAATTAAAGTTGAAATGTAGCGGATAGAAATTTTCGTGTTTTTATCAGGCCTCTGCATTAGTGCAGCCGAAAATTTTTAGTAACAATAAGCTTACAATGCATTGTTGTTAAATGTTGAATTCTTGATATTAGCTTTTTATAAACATCCTTCATTGTTGTGAGTTCATGAAATCATGAAAAATATTGCTCGAAGTAAATTAAATAAGGCGCCATAGTTGGCAAACATCTCAATTTGTACAGCATGATAGTTGACTGATAAGGGTGAAATTCACGAAGCCGCAAATAAATGATATCTTTGATTCGTTCTGTTGAAAAATCTATCAACTCTGTGGAACAACAATAATACAATATTTGAGTTAAAATTCATCAAATTTGACTCTATAATCTACTTTTTGTCATCCAGTTCAAAATATTGAATGGTTTTTTTACATTTTTTTTCGCAATTTGTAAGGCTTTTTAACACGGTTGCGCAATTAACACACTATTTGAGAGAAAATATTTCTTTTAAATGAAAAACACTTGGAAATTTTATAAGCTGAGGAAAGCTTAGCTCTGAGGCTTGAAAAATGAGTCATGATGAGACCTAAGACACGAAACACGAAACAAGACGTGAGACATGAGACATAAGATATAAAGAATTGAGAACTGAAACCTGAGCCTAAGATTTTAGTTCTGAGACATGAGACCTGGGAAATTAAAAATGGAACTTTAGACTTGAGAGATGTGACATGAGACCTGAATCCATAACCATGAAATATGAGACTTGAAACATGAGCTATGATACCTGAGACATGCTACCTTGAGATCTGAGATCCGAGATTTGAGACATGAAACGTGAACGTGAAGAGGGAAACAAAAGAAGAAAGGATTAAGTAGTGAAAATTGAAAAGCAGGACGTGAGAAATGAGAACCAAAAGTGAGACGTGAGAAGTTAGATGTGACTTCTCACGTCTCATTTTTCGTTTCTAACGTCAAAATTTTCACGTCTAAATTCTCAAGTCACATGTCTCACATCTCACGTTTCACGTCTCATTGCTCACTCACGTCTCATGTCTTGCGTCGCACTTTACATTTTTCATGACTCCCTCTGCAAGTTTCACGTCTCACTTCTAACGTCTAAATTCTCACGTCTTCCACTTCTTACTTCTCAGGTCTAATGTCACAATTCGTAACTCAATAAAAGTATAATTATTACAATTACAAAACTAATGTCTCACGTCTCAAGTGTCAATTCTTATGTCTCAAGTTTCAGGTTTTACTCAGGTCTCAAGCCCCATTAATCATTCAGGTTCCCATGTCAAAGATCGCTGATCTAAGATCTCAGACATCGGATCTCAGGTCATTTGTTATTTATTTCTGATCAACGGATCACATGTTGATCCAAAGTTAAAAACAAAACATTTCAATCTAACTATGGGGTTCTCAAGGCCCTAATCACTTTTCTTCGGAAAACATCCCTCGAAATGTCGAAGTCAAAATGCTCCGAAAAACGGTTGAACGATTTCATTGCACCGATGAGGGCGCTGTTAGCTCCGTAATTGTTCATTCGAAAGGAAATGTACAATTGAAGATCCTGATTCCTAAATCCACGGGGTCGTACACTAAGCGGAATAGCCTCCAGTAGCGTGGTACAGTCGATTCGCGATGTCAGGAAGTCGGCGACAAATGAGGCACGTGTTGCTTGTCTGCGGGCTTGAAGGGTGTCGATATCTATGAGGCGGCATCGATTTTCGTAGCTGGGCAAGCGAAAAGGGTCTTGCCAGTACAGGTGTCTAAGGGCATATCGCAAGAATCGCCGCTGAATGGCCTCGAGCCGATCGACACCGTTCTGGTAGTAGGGACACCAAACAGCAGAAGCGTATTCAAGGATGGAACGATCAATGCTGCAGCATAAGCTTTTCAGGCAATACACGTCCTTGAAGTACTTCGCCACTCTAAAAATGAAGCCGAGACTTCTTGATGCTTTGTCAATCACGTAGTTGGTGTGTGCCTTGAATTCCAGCCGCTGATCTAAGATTACGTCAAGATCGTTAACGTGGTTCACACGTGAGATAGGTTCGTTTCCAAGGAAGTACTCCGCAATTAAAGGCTGCCGCTTACGAGAAAAGCTGATGACTGCACATTTGCTGCGGTTTAATGGCAGGCAGTTAATGTCGCACCACTCAGCGAAGAGGTTGAATTGACATTGCAGAAAATTTATGTCGTCGTTGTCGTTTATGGAGTAAAATAGTTTTAGGTCATCAGCATAGCAAAGTTTGGGGACGTCGAGGAGTGACAACACGTCGTTAAAATAAATTAGGAAAATAATCGGTCCGAGATGGCTACCTTGAGGCACACCGGAGGTGGCAGAAAACTGCCTGGAAAAGGTCCCGCGGTTTTTCACGTTTTCCGCAATTAGAAGGGTTTTCGGTAAATAAGACGGTTTTTACGGGGAACGAACAATCCAGTGTAATAAAAATCTGTATCATTTTTTTTTCCTGTAGGGGAGAGCCCACTGCGACCAGTAGTTGATCTATTGTGGTGTTTACCCCGCGTTACTATATGCTGTCAGGTTCACCGGCACTATTGATTGGAGTGACAGTTGATTGCTGACTAAGCATTTTATCCCAATCGGGTATGATATCAAAGATGTATGATATAACCTTCTTAGGGCTGATATACAACCATATGTCTTGTGCGCTTATTAACTTTGCCCCAAGTACACGCTCTCTCCTATTTAGGAGGGCGCAGCAGTTGCATAAGAGATGCTCTGCAGTTTCTTTTTCGAACCCGCAGAACCGACAGTCATCGTATTATGTTTATCCTTTTGAGATGCTGTTTTGTTGGACAATGTCCGGTCAAGAGACCTGTGTAAGTACTTAATTCGTGCTTACTTAAGTTCAACATGTTTTTTGAGAGTCGTGCGCTTGGTTCAATGAATCTTTTTGCTTGAGTTGCTCCCTCCGCTGTTTTCCAGTTGGAAACAATAGTGGTGCTTTCCCAGTTCTTGAGCTCCATAGTCAAGGCACTTCTCGATACTCCGCAGAAAGGTTCAGGTCCAATCATCAGTCCCTGAGATCCTTCCATAGCTAGTTGGTCTGCTTCTTCGTTCCCTAGGACACCGCAGTGGCCTGGTACCCAGAATAAAGATACTCTGTTCCTTATGGCCAGGTTTCTTAGTGCAACTATACACTCCCAAACTAGTTTGGAGTAACATGTGAACGTACTTAGTGCTCGGAGAGCAGCCTGGCTGTCAGAGAACATGCAGATACTTGTGTACCTGTGTCCCCTTTTCAAACAGGCTAAAGTGCATTCTAGAATTGCTTGAATGTCGGCTTGGAATACTGTTGGCCAGTTTCCCATAGGAATTGAGATCCTGAGTCTAGGTCCGAACACCCCTGCCCCAGTTCTTTTATCCATTTTTGACCCATCCGTGAAGAATAGGATCGATCTGGGAGGAACCGCAGTTCCACCTGACTCTCACACGTCCCTATCATTGATAGTTACATTGTATGGTATGTCTAGGTTAAAAATGGGATCCATTCAGTCATCATTTTTCACAACAAGTGAGTTTAATTTAATTTTTTTTAGGATTTTGAGGTGTCCTGTAAGATCTCCTTCATAGAGAGTTTTGTGTGTGGAGAGTCTCAAGGCACTACGTTCCGCCTCTCAATGAATTGATGTAGAGGCAGAATATTTAGTAGTGCATTTAGAGCCTCATTCGGTGTACTTCGCTTTGCGCCAGTTATAGCTAGCGTTGCTAGTCTTTGGAGCTTCGCTAGTGGGCCGTTATTTGCATAGTTTTAGTCCACCATACTAAGGAGGCATAAGAGATTTTGGGTCTTATAATAGCTGCAAATATCAAGTAGATAATTTTCGGCTGTAGTCCCCATTTTTTCCCTACTCCTTTGAGGCAGACCCATAGATCTGTATCATGAGGGAGATCTATCGAACAGTATGGGAAGATTGAAGGTGCGTTCTATGAGAAGAATCAAGGATGGTACGTGCTCAAGATTCGCAACAAAGAACAAGGTAGAGAGCTGATAAAATTAACGGAATTAAGTGATGGTACACCTGTTAAAATTGAGCAGCACCCTAGGTTAAATAAGCGCAAATTCGTCGTAATGTGTCCGGAGGTCGAAGGCATGAAAGAAAAGGAACTACTGATCGCATTATCGCCCGAAAAAATAATCGACGTGAAAAGAATTACAAAGAAAACATCAAGTGGAATAGAAGACACTAATACTTTGATATTAACTATCAGTAGCATCTCGAAATCTATCTATTCCTAAAAGCTATTGATCTTCGTCTATAATTCTTTTTATTTTCATATTTCTCTTTCCTATCTTCTTTTTATTTAAAATAAAAGTGTTTAGCTGAGCAAAATATTGTAAAAACAAAAAAAGAGTTTGGCACCGTAAAACCTGAAGGTATGAGCCGTTTCAAATAAAGATTTACGAAAAAAAAAACTATCAGTAACACGATCATTCCAGAATATATAGACTTTGGGCTTCTACGCGTTCGAACCCTCTGCCTTTGCTATGTAGAACCTGTCTCAAATATGGTCATCCAAAGATAGCACATGCACAGCCCCTTTGGCGTGTATAACGGCTGTAGCTCTCCCAGTCACGACAGCCAGAAATGTAAAAAGAATCCCTATTGTGGTAACTGTAACGAAGAAGGTCACTCTCCAATAAGTCGTACGTGCCCGATCTGAACTGCCGAAACTTCAGCGCTCAGATGTCCCGGAGACTTGCAAACGCAAATCGGGCTTTTCTGATCCGGGTTTCGATGTCTTTCCTGTTACCACCATCAGGTGTTATCTTGCTACCAAAATACTGGAGGCACTCCACTTTCTCAACTTGGTGTCCAGCTACCAAGAAATTGGAAGGATTTACTGTGTTGATTTCCTTCGACTTGGTCTTTCCGACATTGATTTTGAAACCTGCTTGGAGCTTTCGGTGAGGTCGTCGAGATTGATCTGCATGTCTTGTCGTCTTTGGACAAGCAAAACAATATCGTCTGCCATGTCAAGGTCGTTTAGCTGCTCCGTTGTCGAAGGATTTCACGGCAATTCTCGGTTTAGTCTACAGTCAATCGATCCAGTCAAGATCTCATCCATTACGACGAGAAAAAGCAACGATGATAAAATACATCCTTGTCTGACTCCAGCAGTTACCGGGATTGGTTCGGACAAGACACGGTCGTGCAAGACATTGCTCGAAAATGCCTCGTACTGTGCTTCGATGAGATGGACTAATTTCTCTGGGACTCCTCGTCGTCTAAGAGCAGCCCAGATGTTTTCGCGATTCAGTCGGTCAAATTATTATTATTATTATTATTATTATTATTTATTTGAGACCTTTTAACCACCCGGGTTATTCGGGTCTATTCTTAATTTTTGCATTTCATTGTGTTACAATTAGTTCTTGTCTGAGTTGCTGGTTTTACAAATTGTGTAGGTCCTTATAGCTCACGAAGCAGTTTTGTTTGTTTAAGAAAAGAAATTAATTTATCTTCATTTTCAGGTGTGTTCGAGAGGATCTCGCTGATATCTCCGTTGAAGAGTAGATTTGTTCTCACGTCGTCGTACTTTCGGCAATACAGAAGAATGTGTTCGGTCGACAGCGATGTCCCACAGACTTCGCAAGTTGCTCTGCATCTTTCTCTGCTGAACAGACCAGAGTGTGTCAATCTCGTATGGCCAATTCGGAGCCGACAGAGGGCCCGGTTTTCTTCTCTGCTTTTTCTGTCGTTCCAGGCAAACGTTGTGCATTTCACCTTTCGAAGGAACTTTTCCTGTTCATTAAACCACTGGTTCTCCCAACTTTTCCTTATGTTCAGTTTTATTGTTCTAGATGCGTCTTGGGCAGGTATTTCCATGTCTATCGGTTCATTAGATCTTCCAGCATTGGCGAGGTGGTCAGCTTTTTCATTACCAGATATTCCGGCGTGTCCAGGGATCCAGCAGAACGTGACGTTTTTCTTTTTAGATTCCATTTCTACCGCCTGAATCCAGGGGTGTTTTGAGGAACCACTTTCGATGGCGGCGATACAGCTTGCTGAATCAGAAAAAATGATGGTTGGGACAATGGGCGACGTGATCATTGTAACGGCCTTTAAGATTCCCCAAGCTTCGGCTGAAAATATCGAGCATTCTTTAGGTAACCGTTTGCTAAGTGCTAGTGATGAAGTCCAAATTCCTGATCCAACTTGATTTCCTACAACTGAACCATCGGTAAATATTTGTTGGAAACAGTTATAGTTTTGTATCACGTGTTCTTTGAAAATTTTCGTTGCTCTTGTAGAAGAGACCCCTGCGTTCAGGGATTTTCTAAATGTCCAGTCAATTTTTGGGGAACGTAAATACCAAGGGCGGTGACCGTGTCTTAGCATAGGCTCGATGGGACGTATGGTTTCTATGTTGAGATTTTCAAGCATATTGTTAGTGCGGCCAATCAAAGGATGACTAAATTCTTCAAGTGTCGTTGCCCTTTGGTACATTTGTATGGCTTTGAGACCGAGTTGTTCTGCGTATGTGTGTCGGAAAGGTAATAGACCTGATTCTGCGTATACGGATAATACAGGGCTCGATTTGAAGGCACCTGTTATTCTACGAACGATAGAGTTGTAAGAGGGTTCTAGAGTTTTTACAATTTTTTCCCCACCAAGACTGTACAATCCAATCCCATAAAATAATTTTGGAATTGTCAAGTTACGATGTAGAGTGCGTCTATTGGCTCCAGTCAAGCGGTTACCGATCATCTCAAACAGTCTGCTGGTCGTTCCCAGCGATCTTTTGCATTCTTTGGCGTGCGCGCTTAAACGTAGTCGTCGATCAATTGTAAGACCAAGGATTTTAGCTGATGGAACTTCTTCTATTTCTTGATCGTCAATTTTGATAGTTGGAACTTCTAGATGTTTATTTTTGCGACAGATATGTAGAATTTTGGACTTTGTTGAAGACAGCGTAAATCCCACTTCTTTGGTCCAGCGATTGGTAATTTCAACAGCATGTTGAATTTTTGCTCTTATCTCCTTTTGATCTTTTCCCCACGCTATAAGGAGAATGTCGTCTGCGTATATTAGCGCCTTAACGTCTACTGGAATTCTGTCGAGTAATGAGTTCATAGCTATGAGAAATAGGGTCACAGATATCACAGCCCCCTGAGGAACTCCATTTTCTTGGATTTTTGATTCTGATTCCTTTCCATTTACAGAAACAATAAATGTTCGGTTTTTCAAGAAGCTTTGTAAGTACTTTCCCATTTGCCCTTTCACGTCCCACTTATGCAGAGTTGACAAGATCAAATATCTCCATGCTTGGTCATATGCTTTACTGATGTCCAAAAGTGCCATGTCACAGTGCATACCTTTCTCTAACACTGGATGAAGTAAGAGTTCCAGGTCACCGAAATAAGCATCTGTCCCTTTGCCGGATAAGAAGGCGTATTGTTCTGCTTTAAGGAGATTGTTTTTGAAGAGTAAATCTGTCAGCCGTCTATTTACCATTCTTTCCATCACTTTTCCGACACAGTTTAACAGGGTTATTGGGCGGTTATTGTCTACTATTCTGGGATTTTTACCTGGCTTAGGAATGGCAATTACGATACCGTGCTTCCATTCAGACGGTAGTTGTCCAGAATTCCATATCCCATTGAAGACTTTTAGGAGGGTAAGTTTTGCCGTATACGGTAGACGTTTCAGAATCGGATAGCTTATCATGTCCGATCCAGCAGATTTGCCATTGCTTCGGTCTAAAGCCCATAAAAGTTCCTCGATTTTAAACGCAGTGTTGAACTCCAGGTTTTCTCCTCCCTCAAATGACAACAGATTTCTTTCTGCTTCGAGTTTATGTGCTTGGAATTCTACGTTGTAATTTTCGGTTGCAGAAATTTGGGAAAATTGATTCGCGAAAACGTTGGCAATTTCTAAAGAATCTTCAATAATTTTTCCGCTGATTAGTAAGGAGGGTTGGCGCCATCGACGTTGTCCTCTCAAGGCATTGACTCTTCTCCAGATGTCCTGTGTTGGTGTGTTTGGGTTGATTCCTTCCACAAACTGTTCCCATGATGAGATTTTGGCTTGTCGAATTGCAGATCGTGTGAGGTTTCGAGTGGTTTGGAATTCCTTCAGAGCTGTAGCTTTTTGTGGGTGGTTGATGGTTTTCTAAGAACTCTTAGCTTTTTACGACGATCTTTTATGAGCGTGGCTATGTTTGAATTCCACCAAGGTAAGGATTTCTTACCGACACATCCAGATGTTCTTGGAATGCTTACATGGGCAGCTTTTTTAATAATTTTGTTGAAACACGTGGTGTTGAATTGCGCCTAGATTTTAATTAGATCATAGTAAGCGATTCTATGTTAAGAATAAGTATGTCATTAGAAATAAATTTAATCCTGTTCTAACTGCCAAGCAGAGTAGTTTGTTCTACGGCTCTCGTCCGAATACCAATAGGTTATGGGCCTTTTGAGAGTTCGTGAAGAAATCGAAGCGCATCAAGAACTGAAGATTTGAATCATCAAGCAGTTTTAGGATGAACGGTCAAACCAATCCGAACGGAGTTAACGCGCCGGGCGCCGGTCACAGTCGCAGCCAGAATTCCATGGCTCTGCCGTCGATCGAGCTTCTGATGGGACGAGACAACTGGTCAACCTGGAAGTTCGCTGTGCAGACATTTTTGGAGCTGGAAGACTTGTGGGAAGCGGTCAAGCCGGGTCAGAACCCTGACGGAAGTTTCGAGAACGTGGATGCAGATAAGCATAGACGAGCACGTGGGAAAATTATTCTCCTGCTCGATCCCGTTAATTACGTGCATGTGAGGGACGTGCGAACCGCTCGAGAAACGTGGTCACGCCTGGAAGCAGCATTTGAAGATTCCGGATTAACCCGGAAAGTTGGATTGTTGCGAAAACTTATCACAACTAATTTGGATTGTTGTGATTCCATGGAAACATTCGTAAACAGTGTCATAGCAACCGCACATCAGTTGCGTGGCATTGGTTTCGATATCAGCGACGAATGGGTGGGCACGTTGTTGCTCGCTGGTTTACCTGAGGAGTATCGCCCCATGATTATGGCGCTTGAAAATTCTGGAGCAGCGATAAATGCGGACATCATCAAGACCAAATTGCTGCAAGAAACGAGAGTGCCGTCGTCTGGTGTTGCTTTTGCTGGGAAAAAGCATGGTCACAAACCGAAGCCCGAGGAAAAACCATCATCAAGCAACGGTCCCAAGTGTCGACGGTGTGGAAAATTCGGTCACTTTGCCAAAGCATGTACTTCGAAACGCTCAGGTAATGCTTGGTGCACCGTTTTGTCCACGTTTGCTGGGGAAGACAACAGCTGGTACTTTGATTCTGGAGCATCGTGTCACTTTGCGAAGTCGGAGAAAAATTTGCTGAATGTCAAGAAGTCCAGCGGAACGGTTATAGCAGCGAACAAAGGAGCCATGAAAGTAGTCGCCACAGGTGAAGTTGAAATTTTGCCCGAATGCTGTCCGAAAGACCCTCCGATTGTGATGCACGATGTACAAGTACTTCCGGAGTTATCGGCGAATCTGGTGTCGGTCAATCAAATTGTCAAACGGGGGCACACAGTGACGTTCAACATCGACGGTGTCAAGGTTACCAACCATGAAGGAACGGTGATGGCGACAGGAAGTCGTGAGCGAAACCTTTTCAAGCTGAACCAACTAGAGTCGTCGTGTGCGTTGTCATGTTCGTCGAAAACAAGTCCCGAACTTTGGCATCGGCGTATGGGTCACCTCAACTTTAGCAGCCTGAAACGATTGAGAAACGGTTTGGTGAATGGTGTCGAAATGAGTGATGCTGGAGCTACGACCAACGACGAAAACTGCAGAATCTGTGCGATGGGAAAACAAACCCGACTTCTGTTCAGCAAGTCTGGTTCGCGTGCAAGTGAACTGTTAGAAGTGGTTCACTCTAACATCTGAGGGCCTATGGAAACGGAATCGCTCGGTGGCAGTCGTTACTACCTGACTTTCACTGACGATAAGTCTCGCAGAGTTTTTATCTATTTCCTGCCGGAAAAATCAGCCGACCAAGTATGCAGAGCATTCGACGATTTTGTGAGCATGGCGGAAAACCAAACGGGAAAGAAGGTGAAAACGTTACGCACGGACAATGGCAAGGAATTCATCAACAAGCAACTTCAAGATCGTCTGCGTCGTCGAGGAATCCGTCATCAAACAACGACGGAATACACGCCGGAGCAAAATGGACTGACGGAGAGGTTGAACCGAACCATCGTGGAACGGGCGAGGTGTATGCTTTTCGAGTCCAATCTACCGAAGAGATTCTGGGCTGAGGCTACCGGAACAGCAGTTTATTTGATCAATCGCTCTCCTACGAAAGGCCACGGATCAACGCCAGAGGAAATGTTCAGCGGCAAGAAACCACATCTAGGTCACGTGCGAGTGTTTGGTTCGCCGGTGATGGTTCATGTTCCCAAACAGAAACGACGGAAGTGGGATCGGAAAGCTGTGGAGTGCATTCTCACTGGATTCGACGAAGACACGAAGGCCTACCGAGTGTGGAATCCGGAGTCGAGGAAAATTGTTTTTTCTCGAGACGTCACTTTCATCAGTGAGAAACCCAAGGATCCAGCCAGCGGAGCACGCCGCCCCAAGTTGGTACCGTTAAACTTGAGTGGCGATGTGCAAATCGATGGGACCAAGGTTGAAGGTAACGACGCCGATGGTGAGCCGAACGATGTACCTCCCATTGACGAGGTCAGCGACAATAGTTTTGTTGAAGCAGAAGACAGCCAAGAAAACTTCCCATCCAGTGACGTGACAACCTCTGCGCTCCCCACGCAAACAGTTTCAAATCCGCCCGTGTCACAGGCGTTGAGGCGAAGCGGAAGGGAGCGCGCAATTCCAGGCAAGTTAAAAGATTTTCTTGTTCCGAGCAAATATTTGTCCTCCAATCGTATGGGAAGTGGTACAACCAACCAAACGATGTCGGTATCCAAACCAGCGGCGAACCATGCTGAGCTGGGACTGGACGCGAGGCGCACAGCGGATAGTGCTGATCCACGCACACCAACCGAAGCGTGGGCCGGACCGGATGCTGCCTTGTGGAGAGACGCGATGGACGAGGAGTACCGTTCTTTAATTTCCAACGGTACCTGGGAACTGGTCCAGTTACCCCCAAATCGTAAGGCTATCGGTTGCAAATGGCTGTTCAAAACGAAGCAAGACGAGAAGGGCAACATCGTAAGGCACAAGGTCAGACTGGTCGCTCAAGGATTCACCCAGAAGTTCGGGGTGGACTTCGATGAAGTTTTTGCCCCGGTCGCGAAGCAGGTCACATTCCGGACGCTGATGACTGTGGCAAGTCGTCGTGGTATGATTGTGAAGCACGTCGACGTGAAAACGGCTTACCTCAACGGTGAACTGGAGGAAACCATTTTCATGCGCCAGCCAGAGGGGTACGCTAAAGGAGGAGCCAACACAGTCTGCCTACTCAAGAAGAGTCTATACGGGTTGAAACAGTCGGCCCGTGTATGGAACCAACGAATAGACGGCGTTTTTCGAGATATGGGGTTCAAGTCGTCCGAAGCTGATCCATGCCTGTATACTCGAAAGCGGGGCAATTGTTTCGCCTACATCATCATTTATGTAGACGACGTCCTAATTGCCACACAAACGGAGAAGGAGTTCCAACAAATTTTTGCCGTGTTGGAAAAGAACTTTGCGATGACGAATCTTGGAGAGGTCAAACATTTTCTGGGAATCGACATACGACGAGAAAATGGAAGCTACTCGTTATGCCAGCAGAAGTACATCCGGAAACTCGCAGCAAGGTTCGGATTAGAAAACGCGAAACCATCGAAAATTCCCTTGGACCCTGCACACCTACAGCAGAAGGAGGAGGAGGAGGATGATCAATTCCGAACAACAAAAACTTCCTCAGTCTCATCGGAGGTCTACTGTACGTGTCCGTTCACTCTCGCCCTGATGTGTCAGCTAGCGTGTCCATTTTAGCTCAGAAGTCAAGTCGTCCGACACAGCGAGATTGGCAAGAAGCGAAACGGGTTTTGCGTTACCTGATTGGAACCAGTTCACATCGCCTACATCTAGGAGCCACTCAAGCCGGTCTGGGAATGTATGCTGATGCTGATTGGGCTGGTAACCATCGTGACCGGAAATCCAATTCTGGTTTCTTGATACGATTCGGAGGAGGTGTCGTTAGTTGGGGATCTCGCCGACAGACTTGTGTGTGTCCTTATCTACCACTGAAGCGGAATTCATCGCACTCACCGCAGGTTGTCAAGAGCTAACTTGGGTGAAGAAGCTTTTAACCGATTTTGGAGAAGATACGTCCACGCCAATCCCCATCTTCGAGGACAATCAAAGTGCGATCAAGCTCGTCGAAGGTGATCGGATCGAGAAGCGGAGCAAGCATATCGAGACGAAATACTTCTACGTCCGAGATCTTCATGAAAAAGGTTTTATCAACATGCAGTACTGTCCGACGGAAAACATGCAAGCAGATATTCTGACGAAGCCGTTGCAGCACCAGCGAATCAAGTTCCTGCGTGAACGAATTGGAATCATCGGAGATCTAGACGAGGAGGAGTGTTGAAACATGTGGTGTTGAATTGCGCCTAGATTTTAATTAGATCATAGTAAGCGATTCTATGTTAAGAATAAGTATGTCATTAGAAATAAATTTAATCCTGTTCTAACTGCCAAGCAGAGTAGTTTGTTCTACGGCTCTCGTCCGAATACCAATAAATTTTAAGAAGTTCGTTACTATCAAAATTCGTTCAGGATTATCGTTCAGGATGAGGTTTTGTAGTTCTGCAAGATGCCCTCTTAACCCAAGCAACCAAAAGTTCGAATATCACTTAAGGAACGAACTAATAAGTTCATATATAGCTGTACAAAAGTTCTGTGGAACTTTTTTGCTGTTCAAAACGCTTTTTCGAGGTCCATGGAACTTCATTCTTTATCAAGTTCAGCCAATACTCAAAAAAAGCTTTAAAGCAGGGGTGAGCAACCTTTTGAACCAACGGGCCAATTTAAATTTGAAATCTTGTAGGCGGGCCGCACATAAATATTTTTGTTGTTGTAATAATTATCAGAACTTCATGTCATTTTTCATAACTTCAATTTTTTGGCGAAAACAAATCAGAAAAAGAAAAAAAAATTAAACGAATTCACGTTTTCAAAAACAGTAGTTCACGGCAGTAACAACACGGCTTTTTTAAAATCCGGTATTGAAAAGGTACCGTCAACTGGGGCAACTTACAACAATTTTCAACTTCAATGGCATCTAAAAAACTTATGTGCACAGTTAAACCTACCCCTTATGCATCAAAAGTTTTAAGGATGATGGGACATCAAATTGGCGTTGTTAGAAACATTATTGGTTTCTTTAGTTATTTTTAATTTTCTAAAAACATTCGATTTTCACCCTTCTTAGAAAATGGGGTAACTTGCAAAAAACTTTGTTTTTAATGAACACGTATGAAAATATACAGTTTTTAATACATTTGCGATGCCTTGAAGACCATAAAGCACCAATTGCAGTAATTTTTTAATCTGTAAAAATTTTCACATTTTTTCTGAAAATAATGTTGTTGTATACATTTAGGAGTTATATAATACTACGAAAAATTCTACAAACTGAAATCATAAAAATTAATGTTTGGATGAATGCAATTTCAATGTTTAGAAACGCGTGATGCAAAACATTCATATTCCAGCACATGGAATCGAGATTTACAAGGTGTTTTTTTTTTGCATTTTGTTGCAGTTTACCCCAGACACCTAACTGAATTATAAAAATATTTATTTAAAAAAATTGAGTGATTGTTTGAAAAATATGTTTACACCAACAATGTTGGTATAGCAAGAGGAAACCCGTAAAAGTTTGTAGGTAATATTATCAAGCCAATCCGTCATACTGGGTAAAGATTTTTTCGGCATCGAAAAACGTCAAAATTTTTACATTTATTGCTCGATTTTTCAAATTTTATATAAAAATAAAAAAGTTTAAAAAACTAGCTTAAGATGCGAGAAATTATTTCTTCATCATTTTTTCATCATTAAAAGATAATTTTATTACAATATACTAATTTAAAAATTGATTCAGTTTGGTGTTATATAAATGTTGCATTCAACCCCGCTGTTGCATGGTGCCCCGTTAAACGGTACCTCGCTAAATCTTTGCCATTTTTCAATTCTCTCAATTTTTTATTAGTGCTTCTTGGCGAACATTCGTTCTTACAACGTTCTTGTTTAAACTGATGATACTATTCGTCATCACTTCCATTTAAAATCTTCTGGAGCTTACCACAGTGATAACTAAGAGTGTAATAAATATATTTTTAAAGATATCACAGTCTTCTTAGCGTTGGACGTTGAATCGCTATTTGACTTTCTGTGATATATTTCCACCATTAAAACTTTGTCCTCAAAGCCTAGATTTTTTTCTTACAAACGTTAAAAACTAGTTTGTTTAAATTGAAGTTCTGTATTGGAACATTGCATTCAGATGTTAAGTAAGGTTGTCGAAATCACAGAAAAATGTTCAATTTCACGTTTTTTTAAGCAACTATCTTCCAAACTACGTTCGTGATTTTAGAAATTTTTAATCTTACTCATTGTGATAGCATTTCTAAAGCTATACGTTGACTCTGAGAATAAGAATTTTGAATTATAAGTGAAATAACTCAATTTATCGATGTTTGTGATAAATTTTCTATCATTTTTCTGAAAAAAGTATCACAGATAATCGCCAAGACATTTTGGGTGGAATCACAGAATCTCAGATATCAATTGTTTTTATCAAGAACTAATAATTTTTTCAGGTTGATTCATGTTGATAAACAATCTGAAATCGTTCACCCAGGCTTTATTATTTAACTTTCGTAACTTTTGTCAATATTCAGAAATAAAAAAAAATTATCATAAGTTTTAAGTTTAATTCTTTTGCCATTGGATAGATTAATTCAAAAAAAAAATCTGCTGAGAATATTTTTTATCATTCAACTTTATATTTTTGCTTGAAATGAAAATAGGTAATGACTTCACTAAACCGGCTTCAAAATTCCACCATTGACCATGTGTAGGTTCCGATTTTTGGCTGTACTTCCGACTCACGTTAATGGATTTTGCCCTCAAAAGTATACTAATAAAAAAAAACACTTAAATGAAACGTTATGACAATAAACAATATTGCATTTAAGCCTTGAACAGAACCTAATAAACGCTTTAATGTCAGGAAAAAATTAACAATCACAAATTTTCCTAACTATCCATTGTAGAAAAAAGTTAAGGCATAAAAATTTGAAAAAAGCTTCGCGGGCCGCACACAAGGGTCTCGCAGGCCGCATGCGGCCCGCGGGCCGCGTGTTGCTCACCCTTGCTTTAAAGTACTGTTTTGGTTTCTGTTTTTACTTTTTGGGAACTTTAAAGTTTATATGAACAAAAACAATCTACTTGTTACGTACTTCTCATTTTTTTCAAAATCAAGTAGCTATCAAAGGGTTGCAAGTCTCTTTGTACAGCTCAATAGTTCGTAAAAAGTCTCTGTTATACTATTTTGTAAACTTGAAAGTTTTTAATTAGTCCCAACGGGCGTTCCAAAGCAACTTCGTATTATAGAAACTTTGAAGTAGATTTAAAGGCTTAAATCTACTTTTTTCGAGCTTCAACACGTGTTTGCATAAATAAACACATCGGTTACTTGGGAAACAACTATATGAAGTACACATTAAGTTCCGGAAGAACTTTTTAACAGCTTGAAAGTGGGAATTAAGTAGAAATAAAGAACCTGAAAGTCGTTTTAAAGAAAATCATCACATCGAGTAAAATCGTTGCCTACTCATGATGTTCATATAGGGCAACAAGTATGGATTTCAACTTTCAAGCGGTGAGCTCGGGTTCGAGGCCTGGTAAGAACATGTTTTTTAAATGTAATGTGAGTTAGTAACAAATATAGTTGATTAATATGAATCAAAATAGTAGACTTGAGAAGGCAATTGAAGGAGCGGAACAGTAATTTTTTCGATTTTTTATGCTGCTTATAAAGTGGATTTTGAAGCTGGTTAGAAGTTGTTTGACAATTTATGCGAACTTTTTGTCAACTTTAAAGTTCGTTTAACTACTTAAAAATTGAGCTGAAAAGAAGTTATATTAGCATACTCGATTAAGCTGATCAAACCTGATAGAGGAATGTTATCCGAACTTTTGATTGCTTGGGAAGCCGCTTATATTCCAGTGCACAGCCATAACTCTCGGTTTCCAGTTGTCGTCGACCCCACGGTTACAGGTGGGTGGTTGATCCTGCAGACGATGTTGAGGTATGTTGATGGAAGGTTCTGATGCTGATGTAATACCAATCATTGTCGCAGTTGTCGGTGGGAAGCGTCTCGTACTGGTCCCTTCGCCAGGGTCCCAATTTGGCGATAAAGTCCGGAGATGTTGATTGCTGATCGTTTTACTAAGAGTACTGGATCTGTAACGGTCAACAGAGTTGGGATCTGGTCGTTTAGAATTATAATCGGAACTTACTTGTGACCAGTGATTGAATTTTGCTGAGCATGAGTTGATCAACCATCTCTCGCTCAACGCTTTACTCGGAAGCAAAGGTTGCTTTGAGGCAGCGAAAACGACAAAACCGATGATGTATACGCTCTCAACATGGCCGCCTTCATGAAGCAATATACATTCGAGGCAGCGAATCCAAAAAACCAAACGAATGGCTCTCACTCATCTCCTGTCACAACCTTGAGGGAACCGAATTCAAAAGGCAGAGCAAACCCGAGTCTCCTCGTTTGTGCCTGGATCGAATGCGTGAGGTTTTTCTGCTATTGCTATTATTGCACAGCAACCGCACGCAGGCAGCTAGTTTTTTTCATTTCTTTTTCTTCCCCCCTCTTTCACCATACGTTGCGGGCCGTGCAACGCAATAAGTTCGGTTGTTTTTGTTGTTGCCTCAACCTTTGCGGTCGGCTCGAGTTATTCAAATTCAACAACGTAAATGAGTATGTGTGCCTCGTCTTCTTCATGCATCATGTAGCAAACGAACGTTGAGAGAGTTCGTTCGGGGCAGCAAACGGGTAGTGTCTCTCAGAGCAGATCCTCCTCATGGGGGGAGGTTTGAATGAATGTATATGTATCGTCTCCTGTATAGCTATGCGAGGCCTCAAAGTGTGTATTTTGAATGCCTCTGATGAGAAAATTGGTGAGGATTTCAATCACCTCAACCTTTGCGGTCGGCTCGAGTTATTCAAATTCAACAACGTAAATGAGTATGTGTGCCTCGTCTTCTTCATGCATCATGTAGCAAACGAACGTTGAGAGAGTTCGTTCGGGGCAGCAAACGGGTAGTGTCTCTCAGAGCAGATCCTCCTCATGGGGGGAGGTTTGAATGAATGTATATGTATCGTCTCCTGTATAGCTATGCGAGGCCTCAAAGTGTGTATTTTGAATGCCTCTGATGAGAAAATTGGTGAGGATTTCAATCACTGCTTGTGACCCCAAGTTACTATCCTCAAGAGGGGCGTAACTTGGGGTGGGAACGGATTGAAGCGTGTCTGGTTCTCGTAACTCCAAACTGGTTGCCCCAGTTTGAGGTTGGTGCTGTGACTGCCGGTATGTTGGATGACGTTTTGAGATTCCATTATGGATGTTGGATTTACAGATGGATGAGAGGTGGTAGATATTTCTTGTTCGTAGATGTTTGGAGATATTATCCTTGTTCAAGACGAAATAAGCTGTTTTCGCTTGAGCTCCTTCCAAGATTGTTTGTCACAGGGGTTTCAGGGATTTCATAATCAGATGAGTCGCTGTTGGATTGGTCCATTTGCGATTCGGAGTTGTTTTCGTTGGTGGAGGTGCATATAAACTTTTTTGGCTCTGTATCCAAAGGAGATCGGTTGCCTCGTTTTCCTTTTGGAATGTTTTGGCTAAGATCAGATTTGGGAATAGCGATGTTTGCCGATGTTGCTTTGCTTTTAGAGCGTGTGTTCAGTGCAATTTCGGGAGCGGATATTATTGGAGTTTTCTTGAACGATGCAGCAACAGGTTTGGCGGCCACGGATTCGTTGATTCCTGAACGTAGAGCGTTAAACTCAATACATTTTCGTTCATACATCTTCTTCAGTTTCTCGAACCTAGCTTCCATGCTATCACACACATTTTGTAGTTGCGTAAGCTTCTCGACCTTCTTTGTGAGCTGCATTATTTGTGCATCCTTTCGCTGGATGTCGGCCGCAGCGCTTTCTACGACTGTAGCTGCAAAGGATGGTTTGTTGGATTGATTTGCTGTGACTCGCTTTCGAGCCTCAGACCATGTTAATGACTCGTCTGTTTTAATGCGGATTACAGCTTCCTCTTCTCGGAACTTCGTGCAATTTCGGCTGATTGCAGAATGATCATTGAAGCCTTCAGGACAGTGTGGACAGTGTAATGGGAGTTGACAGGGATTTTCAAGGTCGAATGGATGGTCTCTAGCACAACGGGTACATTTTGCTTTATTCGTACATCTCTTTTTTGTGTGTCTGTATTCAAGACAGTTCCTACACACCATCGGCGATTCATAATATGTTCGAACCGGCACCCTTGTCCAACCAAAATATACTTCCGTTGGAAGTCGTGTTCCCGAGAAGGAAAGAACAATCCGGGGAGTGTTGATGATTTTTTCTTTTTCTCTACGAGTAATTCGACGAACAGCTATCACTCCCTGTTATTTCAATTCGCTCAACAGTTCATCAGTGTAGTATTGTACTAAATTAACATATTACGTTTGACGGCTCAGAGCTCTGCACCTACTGACTGATGCGAGAGTATGAACATGAGGTTAGTTATACTGGAGAGAGCAACGGAGAACGACGTCTCCTACCCGACGGCCCAAGCTCGATACTACATTTGACGACGAGGATGAAAATGTAAGTATTTCCGTAGAAATTTTTGGATAAAAAAGCTTGAGAAGTTGAATTCATGTAAGTTGAAATGGGTCAGTCGCTTAAATGCGGAAGATTGGAAGTCTGACACCATTCTGCGTAATAGCAGGAACATGAAAATTGGAAGGAAATAGAACAGTCGCTTAAATGCGGATGACAGAAGGTTCTGTTCTATTCTGCGGGAGAGCAGGAAAAAAGTAGAATCGCTTAAATGCGGATGAAAGAAAGAGGATGAAAGACGGCAGAGCGGAAAACACTGATATCGGTTAAATGCGGGTACCCTGCACGCTAACTTTTGGTTACCCCTTAACGAATACTTTTGACCCGTTATTCGATAAGACTGGGAGAACTCCTTTTTAAGGATAAAGCCGCTTTACCCTTTAAGGGGTACTCAGCTTGATAACGCTTGTAGCGGATGAAAATTACCCCTTATTTGAAACGCATGTATGAAAATAACCCCTTATTTTAAACGCTTTCGTATGGCAGAAATATTTGTATTCGATTATGGAAAATTCGTTTGCTGGGAAATGAATGAAAACCAAATGTTAATTCACTTTGTTTATTAAAATGGCCAGTAATTTTGCGTTTTAAAAACATTTCTTGGAACAATCTTGGAATCAACCGTTTTTTTTTTCAATCAAAAATGATTGGAATCTTTCTTTACCTCGCGTCGATATTTTTTTTCAGCATCCTATTAGGGGCTAGTATTATCAGAAGAAACCTGGAATAGTACCAAAGATTAAGATTTCACATTGAAAACAAAAAAAACTTAAGTAATTACCATCAAATTCCACCGCCATTCGTGGTTTCAAGTAGAATTTACTTGTTTTTTGACCTTGTCGTTGATGTGCTGAAGAAATAATATGGTAGAATGTTATTTCTGAAAGATTTTACATTTTACTTTAATTTTCAATAAAATGCTTACCACAATCACTGCATATTTTATTCACCGGACAAATAAAATAACGCTTTGAATGTAACAACATCTAAAACTACCCCTTTTGAAGGGAATCGAGCCTTTCGAAATAAGGGGTAATATTGATCCGATAAAATGACCCGTTATTTGACAGATCGCGGAGGTTCTCAATAACGGGTCATTTTTACGCCTTTAAGGGGTAGCCAAAAGTTAGCGTGTGCTGGCTGCTATGCGAAAAGAAAGGAAAGATAGTTTATAGATGGAAGAAGGAACGACGATGGTCGAACAAAAGAGAAAGAAAGTGCATTCAAAACAGAGTGAGTTCAATGTGTGGAGAAATTTGAAGGCTTGTAAACTGGGCTGCCAGTTGACAATGTTTGACTCGGTTGGAAAATATCTAAGATAAATATTCTTCCATTCACAAAAACGTGTAAATTATTGGGAAATCATGAGTTGAAAGATTGCAGATAAAATGTTGCAAGATCAAGGCCGAAATGTTTATTTATGAGGATTGAGATGATGATTTTATAAGTTGAAAAATGAATAATTGTGATCTGCAAAGAGCGTAATTAGGATAATGATGCTTGAAAAACAAAATAGAAAGGTAAATTTGAAAATCGAGTGAAAATGTTGAAGTTTTTAAAAGGAATTGAAATAAACGAAATGATGGGAGAGGAAATTAATAGTGAGTAAAAAGTAGAAAGTTGAACTTTAGAGGTCAAGAGGTGAAGATAGAAGTTGAAAGATATAATTCTATGTGTTGTATATTTGTTGAAAAGAGATTTCCTTGAAAGCATGAAGATGTAAGTTAAACTGCATATTAGAATAACAATTGGATGAAAAATAAACAGAAATATGAAACTTGCAGTCTTTCAGCAATTATTCCAAATTGAATCTGGAATAGGAAAAAAATCTTTGATTGACTGCTTGTAGTTGAAATATGCTTAAAAATATCGAAAATACTGTATACATATTTGGATTTGAATGAGAGAAGTCAATGGATAAACAGGAAGTATGAAATTGAAGACTAAAGCTATGAAAAAATTTGTATGATGACTTCGGGAGCAAATGGGACTCAAAGCACAGATTATATTGCTGATAGCAGAATTTGAATTAATGAAAATGCAATGCAAGAAATGAAACTCTGAAATGTGAGAATGGTACAATTATTGAAACGTGATCGAAAAAGTATCCGTAAAAACAACTTTAAAATTTGAATTTGTTAGTTGCAAACTGTTTTTTTAAACTAAAGTTTGCAATTGGTTATTGGATTCTGAAAAGCATGAATCAAAGATAAAAGTTGGTAGTGGCTTGAAAGTTCGAAGTTTATAGTTGATATTGAAATTGTGGTGCTAAACATATGAAAGTTGGAAGTAAAATACTGCAAGTAAAAAAAAAAACATCCGACAGGAAAATGCCAATCATATTATGAAATATTGGAAATTTGAAAGTAATAGAAGAAAATATAGTATCTTGTGAAGTTAATGCCGGGAGTAAATTTCTTAAAATTTAATTCCAATTAGAGATGGCATTTCTAAGAGGAAATTAAAACCGAAAATATGTAAATACAAGGTTATATGAAGAGTCAGAAGTTATTAGTTTTTCGTTAGTTCTAGTTTGGTAATTAGAGTAGATCTGCTGAGTTTAATGTTGTGAAGGAAAGCGTTAGCAGGGTGATGGAGAGAACACAGTCAGTCTGTTAATTATCTCAAAACGAGAATGTTCTCGGATTCACTGCAGAGATAAACGTCATGTTAGCCATGTCGGGGGAATGAAATTTGTTGAAATGGATTAGGTAGTTGAACCGACATGATAGTGGAGAGTCTGGTGAACGATATAATTGTTAAGAAGTTTGGAGAGCCTTTTGATAGGAATGTTTCGGATTTTGATGGGTAAGAATGAATTCTTTGAGTTCGGGAGCCGTGTTTTTGACCGATGCGGGGATTTATTCGAAATCAGGTTAAGTTGGCATATGCGTCAGATGGCGTTCGATGACTCGAGAAATTAATTGTTGAACCTTATATTCTCGGGTGTGTTTATGTAACAAATCAAGCCTGTTTGCGGGTGATGTTAGTTAGTCACAGAGATGAAGATCAACGCACGAAGCCTTGATTCGATAGAAGAAACGGGATTTGCTCATATAGAGAGAACTGCTTGGTCGATTGACCTGTCAATTAACCGAACATGAACCATTAGACCGATGTTCAAAACCTGATGATTAGATAAAGATAAACGGTTTACAAACAGCCTCATAGAAAAAGGATTCATCGACCAGGGAAATTGAAACTTGTTTACTAAGGAATGGAAAAACTTATGATAAGTAAATTTAATATTTTCTGGTTGTCCTAGTTGCTTTGAAAATTTCGGTGTGAGAGAGGGTTGGATGTTGAAAACTCGATCAAAGCGCGTTACAGGTCAGGGGGCGGATATGGATGAACTGATATAGTATAGAAGACCCTTTCTGTGTTGCTATAGAACAACTTTAACAGCACATTATCAACGGAGCTCAGCCCGTCTTTGAGTTCATTAGCCACCATATCGACGTTGATAAAACGAAAACAGACTTCAGTGAGGTCATAAAGCTGTTAACTGGTTAACACAGACCTTGGGTTTTTCGGCCAGCGTTCATCAGTAGAAACGGTTCGGGGTCTATCAGCGAAGAGTTGGGTTGATACGATTCATTATTAGCCATAACAGGGCGGTGAAGTTAAACGGTGAACCATTCGATTTTGAAAGGCTTTCCATTGGTACACCGCGATGTGAACTGGATATTTTTGTTGAATCAGTGACATCCGTCTTCTCGACAGTTCAGGAACTTTCTCAAGGATGTTTTTGGTCATGGTATCTACAATGAAATGCTGTCCAGTTGAAATTCTGTTAGAAGAAGAAAAAGATAGAGAATGTGTTACTGTGAGTAACGTGACGGTATGTCTGAATAGATTGAAGAGGCGAAAAAGAAAAAACAGTTGACCAGTCCTTGCGTGATAGTTCGAAGGGGTCAGTCGAGATATGTTGGAGAGTATTTAATCGAAGGCACGGCTTGTCGCCCTGATCCAGTTATCTTCGTATCGTCGATGCTATAATCGAAACCACCACACTCGATTGACAAATCAGATATCAGTACCCAGATTGGAGGAGACACTACAAGAGCCAGTTATTTGCAAATTCAGAAATAACATTTGAAAGAGTAAATGCTAAGAATCTTTTCTAGTAACAAAAAAAAATAAGAAAAGAAAAAAGTAATGTAGTATTGTACTAAATTAACATATTACGTTTGACGGCTCAGAGCTCTGCACCTACTGACTGATGCGAGAGTATGAACATGAGGTTAGTTATACTGGAGAGAGCAACGGAGAACGACGTCTCCTACCCGACGGCCCAAGCTCGATACTACAATCAGGTGACAGATCAACGGTGTCCGCCTGGTAGCACATCCCCTGAATCTTATTCAGGGTGGGGTGGTCAACCACCTCGACTGCTGTGTTGAGATCCAGACGGGTAATGGTCTTCAAAAGCTCAAATAGCTCCACATTATACGTGGAGATAGAGTAGCTTTTCCCGCTGTTTTCCAGATTTAATTGTAGCTCTTTTCTAAGAGATCCTTTCTTTAGTTGGTTTTCAATTGCATTAGCAATAAAAAACGGATTCTTGGGTAATTCGCCTGGGTCAACTCCCGGACGTCGTATTTGCAGCCATCGTTTTTTCCCATCGAATGCCGAGCTATGCATGTAGGGGGGTAATGGAGAACTATCCACAAATGTGGTGCCCCCCCCCCCACCCCCGGGGGGTGCGTCCTTCATGGTCCACTAGGACCAGTGCTGTTCTTTTGTCACTGGTGGATGTTTTGGTCAGAGCGAAAGAATGAGTAGGCCCCTTTTTGAGGTTAATCAAAACAAAGAGCAGGTGTTAATAAAGTTTTTCAAGAAAAAGCTGGTGTAACGGGACAGTTTCTCTATTTTTCCTATCAACCTATCACCACGACAACTTTATCCGTAATTCCGGGTCGGATTTATGGAATAAATCGACTTGAACGCTTATAAAAAAGCGATTTTTTGCGACACGATAATGTAGCCTTTAGCTCTCAGTGGAGGTTACTTTTCGACTGAGTCGGTCAAATGCTTTTTCGAAATCAACGAACTCTAGTAGAAGAGTGTCCTGGAATTCGTTGATTCGTTCCAGTATTATTCGTAGCGTTGTGATGTGGTCCACACATGATCGCCTGGATCGGAATCCAGCTTTTTGCCATCGGAGGGTAGCGTCAATTTTCTCCTGCATCCTGTTCAGGGTCACTTTACAGAGTACTTTGAGGGTTGTACAGATCAACGTTATGCCTCGCCAGTTACCGCACTCTTTCAGGTCTCCTTTCTTCGGGACCTTTACGAGGATATCCTGCATCCAGTCGGCCGGGAATGTGTTGCAATAGCCCAGATGTCAGCGAAAAGACGATACAACATTTGTGCTGACAAGGCAAGGTCGGCTTTCAGCATTTCAGCAGAGATGCAATCGATCCCAGGTGCTTTGTTGGATTTCATGGCTTTGATTGTAGCTGCTATTTCATTCAGCAAGGGCGCTTTCGAGTTGACGTCATTAATGCGACTTCCTATTGGCGCTTCGAGCTGCGGGTTTTGTTGACCATCGCTAATCGTGACTTGAAAGAGTTGTTCGAAGTGCTCTGTCCGTCGTTTGAGCTGATCTGTTCGATCGGTCAATAACTGACCTGCTCGGTCTTTTAGCGGCATTCTTGTATTAGTCCTTGTACCACTAAGGTGGCGAGAAATGTCATCGGATATCTCCATTGGCGGCTGCTCTTTCTCTTCCTTCGGTTATGGAGTTTGTGCAGGCTCTCTGGTCTCGTCTACAAGCTTAACTGCCTTTTCCAGCTCCGCATATCGTAAGCGGGCGGCTGCTTTGGCTGACCCGGTACACGCCTGCTCCATTCACTTCTCCTTCCACAAACTTTACCGAGAGTACCGTCGTGATAAAGTCATTCTTGATTCCACACTACTGTTCTTTGACTGTTTCGTCTGTCGGCAGTTCCGAGGCTTTCAACGTATACCCTTTTAACCTCTGGATTCTCCAACCGGCGGACGTCGTATCGACATCAGACTTCAGAATCTGTTTTTGCAAACGATGCATGGTTTATGCGTATATGATAGGGATTAAATTCACCTCATACAGGGCCGTAGGAAGAACCGACTCATGGGGGGGGTTTTGGTGACTAATTTTTGCCTATGATTTTTTGTCTAAAAACACACGAATAAAAAAAATTAAAACAAGTTATGTTTGTAACTATATCATAATTCATTATTTAGTACTTATTAATAGTTTTTGTATGAAATTATAACTTAAGAGAAGACACGAGTGCCACAAGGATGGTAAAGTGTCATTAATAAAACCATAAAAAAGTAACTTTTGAAAAGTGGTCCTTAGCCTAAAGGGTGAGCTAAATTTTTTTAATGAAACCGCTAAAAACAAAATATGAAATTTGCTTTCATCGATGGTTAAAATTGTTGAATTTGTTTTAAAGTTTGGTTGATCAAAGTTATTTGATTTGAGCATAAAATAAATTCTTTTTAGGGTAGCCTTCTTTTTGACATCACAGGATGTTCTCCTACTTAAAAAAAACTTTATTGCGCTCAGCAAATTTAAGTCGAATAAATAAATTTTAGTAATTAGTAAACTAACAGTTCATTAGGCTCTGAACAGTTCATTATTGAACTGATCACCTAATTTAATGTAATAATGTAATATAAATGTAATGATGAATTGGTACCATTAAAGACATATTTTTAAAAAATATGTAGCCTTCAACTTCTTTAAAAAAAACTTATTCTATACTCAAATCAAACAAGCCCAATTTTCTAAACTCTTTTGCAAATTCCAAGATTTTAACCATTGATGAAAAGAAATAAAATTTTCAAAAAAAAACAGCAAGAGATTAAATATTTTTTGATTTAAATTTGCTTGATGCAAACTTAAACTAAATTTATGATTTTAGTTTGAAATTTGGCTTTAAGAAAAGCTGCAATAATAATAATGTTAAACAATACATCGAAAAAATAAAAAAATTCTGCAGATTTTTAAGGTGAAGATCGGGTACATGTTTCTTAAACAGGCAATAATTTTCATAAAAAACAATTCCATACTTAAAATCATGTGGATGATTTTTTTTAAAATATAATTTGGGATATTATGCATAAATCAAAACTTAGAAAATATTTTATTTCCAGCTAAATTGTGTGTACAAACTTGTTCTGAATATAAATTTTGAAATCTGAATTTAATTGACAAGCTAATTTTTAAGTTTATTTTTAACTCTCTTAAATGTTCTCATAAATTTCTCAACAATTTTATGTTGATTGAAAAACTCATTCACAAGCTAAATCTTTTTCTGAATTCTAAACCTTAATTCAAAAATTGAACTTTGAATCTGTTTCCAAATTTCTATACGATTTCCGAAATATACAAAAAATACGATTTCCAAATCTTAAATCCAGATCAGAATTTCATGAGCCAAATCTTAGAGCCCTCATTCATGAATCTTTTATTTAAATTCTGTTGTTCTGGTTTAATCTTAATACATTATTTCATTTATTTATTTTTAATCTGTTTTGTGAATCTGATTTACAATATGAATTTCGAATGATGAATCAGAATCTGGTTTTCAAATTTGGATCGCCACTTAGAAGCTTTAAATGTTTAAATTTTGTGTTAGAATAAAGTTTAAGAACTTTGAATTTTAATATAGAACAATTTTCTTCTTTTTCCATATAATATTAAAATATTGAAAATGCATTGAATTTTCGAAAAACATGATTCTAATTTGATATGAAATGCAAAACCGAATTCGAACAAGGATTTCAAAGCAGCTTTTCATTCCTTATTTCTTATGATCATTCGAACTGAACATCAAGAATCCTAAACTTGATACAAAATCAGAAATACGAAAATATGTAGTACCTAAAACAATTTTGGTTATATGAATATGGAACAAGAACCTCCAAAATTCCAAATACAGACCTGATTTTCTATGATAAAGTTGCCAAATTGCCTGGTTTTAAACGGATTGGCCCGGATATTTAATATTAAATTTGGGAAAAGTTCGGTCCGACCCGGTTGCCAGATTTCATTGGAAAAGCCCCAATTTTGCCGGGTTTGTTCTCATTCTGGATCTAAAATCAAACTAAAAAATAAACAAATTGTGCTGTAATTTTTTTTTTATTTCTGCGTCCAAAATTTTTGCAGCAAGTTAAAAAAAAATATCATGAAAGGTCTTTTAATTTTTTTTATCCTAGATTTTTGATGAGCAATTCCTAGGTTTTGACCAAAATTGACCGGTTTTTGCCTGGATTTGTTCAACAATTTTGAAATCAAATACCCGGTTTTTGCCAGGTTTTTATATTAAACAGCCGGATACGTGCAGAAAAAAAATCTGACAACCTTATTCTATGAACAAGTGAGAAAATTTTGAAAAACTTCAGCAGAATTTTGATTTTGAAATGGGTCTTTGAGGTTTTGGTATTAGCTTTAAGTTCAGATAGTTGCTCTTGATTATTTTTGCTCTATTATTATAATTTGATTATGAATTTGAAATTTTGGGTGTAGAGTAGAATAGCTCGCTTGCTTTTTTGGACTCTCATGGTGGGGGTTTAACCCCCAAAACCCCCCCCGTTCCTACGGCCATGACCTCATATATGTATTTTTAACACAAAATATTTTTTCATGGATTCTTCATAAAATTTATGTTATTTTCTCTATATGTATCACAGGTGCATCAACAAAACAAAACTGAAAAGAATAATTCAAACGCCGATTTGTAACTGAAAAACATTGGCCTGTTAGTTTGTTTAATCTTCAGGCTAGTTAACAGCACTTGAATAAGTAAATTTAATAAAAAAGGAACCAGGAAGCTATTACCAATGGAGGAAGGAAGTCACCAATTAAGCGTAACAAGTAAGTTCAAGTTACAATCTCTCTATTTTAAAACATGTTGGTGACGTTAAAATCCTTATTTAAATATTTTCAAAAATTATGCACGGTATTACCTACTATTTTTTTTTTAAATCGAACTATTTTCAATTTGAATTAACTGATCTAACCTTATCAACAGTCGAGCACGCTTCGCTTCGGAATAACGGCTTTCTGAAGCCAAATCCCTACGTAGACATATTCATCGACAATAAAAGTAGCCGCAAGACCGACTTTCTCAAGAACACGAACGCTCCAAAATGGAACGAACGGTTCACGGTGATAGTTTCGCCAAGCTCCGTTATCCACTTTCGGGTGCTAGATCACTCGAGTTTCCGAAAAGATTCGGTTCTGGGCCAGCAAACCGTTTTCTTGGCCAACATCCTAGAACACTACAACGGTGTGCTGGACAACCTGGAGCTCAGCATGGATTTGTTGACGGATGGCTCCTCGAAGGCGGGTGAACCAAGGCAACCGACCAAAACAGGAGAACTTGTGGTGGTGCTGAATGGACTGCGAATCGACCTGCGAGCGTTGGCATTAAGAAGTGGCAACGGGACTGCTATGAGCAGTGGTGATGTCTCTTCCGGTCAACACATCCCGGGTCAGGTCAACGGCAACGGAGTAAGTATTTGTCATGACAGACTACTTCATTCATTTTTGAATGTACACCCAGAGTTTGTACACGGACATAATTAACTTGTTTGGTATCTGATGAAATCACATTCATGCAGTAACTAGTGAGAAAATCAATAACATTTACCGTCCAAGTGTTGTTTGTATATTAATTATGGATGTTTCATTATCGTTCAGCATTCATCGATGGATTCTATGGGTGCCGGCAGTAGCAGCAGAAGTAGTATCCTGAATGGTGGTATTCGTGCTCGTATGCGATTACGTGGCACTACAACATTAGCCGCTCAGTCGCAATTACAACCACCAGGCAGTGGTACGTCGAGTGGACAACAGCTTCTGCAACCTCATCATTCCCCATCTACTGGCAGTAACAACGGTGGTAACAGTTCGGGCGATTGTGCGTCCGTCAATAGTGTAGCTGCTAATTTCAATGATTTGAGCATACATTCCAATGCTGGAGGCTTACCAGCAGCAGCAGCAATGGGAAATGGTGCATCCATGCCAATGGTCGGTGTTGCAACGGGCGCAGTTAGACGAAGCAGTGGTATCAATTGGGATCAACAGCAACAACAACAGCAGCAAGCTCAGGTGGTGCATCCAGCAATGGCCGCTGGACATCCTCGGCTTGGTCCAGCATATTCAAACTCTTCACAAGATTCGTTAATAAATGGAGTTCCCAACGGTGCTAATCATGGTCAAAGTGGTGTAATTGTTCCGATAAATGGTGGTCCCGTCCAAGGACAAATTGCGAATGTCAATGCAGCAGGTGCGTTGGTTCCCATGGGTGGTAGTCTCACAGACCAACAAATGATGCTACAAGCAGCAGCTCAACAACAGCAGGTCGATGATGAGCCATTGCCAACGGGGTGGGAAATGCGAGTGGATAAGTATGGTCGTCGTTATTACGTCGATCACAATACTAGGTCTACGTATTGGGAAAAACCACAACCACTCCCAGTGGGATGGGAAATGCGTCGAGATGCTAGGGGTAGGGTTTACTATGTAGATCACAATACCCGTACAACAACCTGGCAACGACCAAACAGTGAACGTTTGATGCATTTTCAGCATTGGCAAGGTCAACGTCAGCATATTATTTCCCAGGGCAATCAAAGATTCCTTTATCCGCAGCATGCTCAACAGTCAAATGCGGCACCAGTTCAGGAAGAGGATGATGGACTAGGATCGCTTCCGGATGGTTGGGAAAAACGCGTTCAGCCTGATAATCGTGTCTACTTTGTCAATCATAAAAACCGTACCACCCAATGGGAAGATCCTAGAACCCAAGGTCAAGAAGTCAGCATGCTTGCCGAAGGGCCACTTCCTCCAGGATGGGAAATACGTTATACTGCAACTGGAGAACGATTTTTCGTTGATCATAACAATCGTAAAACTACGTTCGATGACCCACGGCCTGGTGCACCGAAAGGTGGAAAAGGTGTCTACGGAGTCCCGCGAGCTTATGAGCGTTCTTTCCGATGGAAATTAAGTCAGTTTCGGTATCTTTGCCAAAGTAACGCCCTTGCGTCCCATATCAAAATTACCCTCACGCGTCAAACGTTGTTTGAAGATTCCTATCATCAAATCATGCGACTACCTGCGTACGAACTACGTCGTAGGTTGTATATCATATTCCGTGGCGAAGAAGGACTCGACTACGGTGGTGTTTCAAGAGAATGGTTTTTCTTGCTGTCCCATGAAGTACTTAACCCCATGTATTGTTTGTTTGAGTACGCTAATAAGAACAACTACAGCCTGCAAATCAATCCTGCCAGTTACGTCAATCCGGACCACCTGCAATATTTCAAATTTATCGGTCGATTTATCGCCATGGCACTGTACCATGGAAGGTTTATTTACTCCGGCTTTACTATGCCGTTCTACAAACGGATGCTAAACAAGAAGCTTACTACCAAAGATATCGAATCGATCGATCCGGAGTTCTACAACTCGCTCATTTGGGTGCGCGACAATAATATCGACGAATGCGGCTTAGAGCTATGGTTTAGCGTTGATTTTGAAGTGCTCGGACAGATTATTCATCACGAGCTGAAGGAAGAAGGCGATAAGGAACGCGTTACGGAAGAAAACAAAGAAGAGTACATTTCGCTAATGACTGAATGGAGGATGACACGGTATGTCGGAACTATCTAGTTCGTTTTTAAAATGTCTAACCGTTTGTTTTAAAATTGCAGCGGTATCGAAGAGCAAACCAAAACTTTCCTGGATGGTTTCAACGAGGTGGTGCCTTTGGAGTGGCTAAAATACTTCGACGAGCGTGAGCTCGAACTGATGCTCTGCGGTATGCAAGAAATCGACGTTGACGATTGGCAACGAAACTCCATCTACAGGCACTACAATCGTAATAGCAAACAAGTGGTTTGGTTTTGGCAGGTACGGTTTTATTTGAAGATTTTTGTTCAGTACCTGTGGGAATAAATTTCTAAGCAATATTTAAATCCCTCCTTCTTCCCAACAGTTTGTCCGCGAGACCGATAATGAGAAACGGGCTCGGCTCCTGCAATTCGTGACCGGGACTTGTCGGGTACCAGTGGGTGGTTTTGCCGAACTAATGGGATCCAATGGACCGCAACGATTCTGTATCGAGAAAGTTGGCAAGGACACGTGGCTACCCAGGTCGCATACCTGCTTCAATCGACTGGATTTGCCACCGTACAAAAGCTACGATCAGTTGGTCGAAAAGCTAAACTACGCCATCGAAGAGACTGAGGGCTTTGGTCAGGAATAAACTATGCAATCTGTATTAGGTCAAACGAAGGGTGCAGACATTGAGAGGGAAGCATTTGTGAAGAATAATTCGTTCCTAAACAATACCGTTGAAAGTCTACAACGTGGAAGCATCGATTGAATTCTGCATCCAAAGCTTAGCGTTTACACATTGACACAAGATTCATAGATTTTCACTGGTGTTGCACTGGAATAAATTGCATTTGAAAAGAAAATGTTAGCGTTGACCAAAATAATAGTTTCTTTTTTTTCTCAAAAGTTCTGTATATTTTAAACGTCCGGTCCTTTTTGAAAGATATTTCGGAAATTGCAAAATTTTGAAGTGGAATAATTGTTGAGTTTCTTTTTTTGCAAATGATATAAAATAATCGATTAAGGCATAGGACATTGCTCGCAATTAAACGTTATACTGTAAATATTTTTTAAACCAATGCGCAGATTAGATTAAAAATCGGCATTTCCCTGTTCCAAAAAACGTGATAAATTTGTAGGCAATTAAAAATTATTGTATAATTGAACCAACCTGTACATAATGCAACACTGTAGGCCTAGTTAAAGTAGAAAATCTTGTAAAGAAAAAAAAATCCTTTAAAGTAACACCGCATCACTATTGAAAATCGTTGTCTATTATAGTGTTATTCTTGTACTAAAAACAAAATGCGTATTAACTTAGTCTGCTTTATTACAAAATTTTAACAAAAGAAAACTCGACAACAACAAATCTAATTCAAACTAGATTTCATAACTGTTTCCAACCTAAACATATTAATTATTTCCATATCCACAGTTGTTCAATATGACCGTTTTTACTGGGTTTTGTCTACCACAATTCACAAATTTGGGGCCATGTTACAAAGAAAATAAATAATACCTATTCGTGTTGAGTAGCAGCCGCATTTGCTGTATATGTCTTGACTCGTGCAGAATGAAAACGAAAAACAAAGATTACAATCACAACTCAAAAAACTTTAAAAAAAGAAGAATAGAACATAATTTTCTATGTAGGAGCATTGTAAAAGAATACTTTATTTTTCTGAATGGTTTAGAGCAGTACGAGAGTATAAGAGCTGCAACTGTTTTTCGATAGTTTCAAGAAGACCCTAGTCGAAAAAAAAATGATGACTATAGGCAATTGAATTGCTTGCTAGCAACATAGAAAAAAAATATTGCCAGAAACAACAATGTCAAACATGTTCTGGTTAGCCTTTGTTTCAATAAGTTTTAAAGACAGAAGAACTGTGTACTAGACTTTTGTCTTTTAACGGTGTAAATAGGTTGTGCTCATCAAGAGGGATTGTATACAATAGAGGGTATTATTATGTTTTTTTTTTGTTTTTCTAATAAAGCAGAATATCATAAAAAATAACGTTTTATATGTTTAATGTTAGAAACATCCTTTACAAACAAACAGTTCAAAATTCTACATTTTATGGCGTTCGGATTAGTGGTAGAACAGTTGACTTAAAGTTCATTGATTTATTTGAAGGGGTTATCAAATAATAACTTATGTGAACGATTATTACAGTTCCACTTTGTTTAGGATTCTTCAAATTCGGAACAAAATGCGCTGAGAAAATATTTGAAAGGTAAACTTACTTTGTCTTAGAACTGATCTTCGCTTCGTACATAATCGTCCGCTAAGCGGCGTAGCTTGACGATAAGTTCGGCAACTGTTACTTCGCCATGAACTTTGTTATCCCGAGTGCGAACGTTAACCGTTTCAGAGCTGCGCTCCTTCTCACCAACAACTGAAATGAAAAAAAAATTAAAACATGATCATCAAATAACTCAATTGATCTCTTGTCTTACCGAGGATGAAATTGAATTGCGCAATCTGTGCGTTACGAATCTTTTTGTTCATTGTATCACCAGCATCTAGATCCGCCTCAGCCATGAAACCAGCATCATGCAAACGTTGACGTACCGTGTCAGCATACTCATCATACTGGGGTCCGACTGGAACAACCATGATTTGTCGTGGAGACAACCAGAATGGCCACTTTCCAGCGTAGCTCTCAGTCAGAATAGCAATCATACGTTCCACCGATCCCAGAACAGCGCGATGAACAATAACCGGCCGTTTCTTTTCGCCATTATCATCGATGTAGTTCAGATTGAACCTAATTGGCAACTGGAAATCCAATTGAATAGTAGCGCACTGATGGTTCCGTTTGAGGGCATCCATTATCGTGATGTCAATCTTCGGTCCATAGAAAGCTCCATCACCTGGGTTTTCTTTCCATGGTTCACCAAAAGCATTCAACGATTCAGCCAAAGCTTTCTCTGCTTCGTTCCAAACTTCGATTTCTCCGAGGAAATTCTCTGGACGGGTGGACAGAACCAGGTTGAAAGTGAATCCGAAAATACCATAAACATGGCGCAAAAAGTCCAAACAGCCGGTAATTTCTTGGCGAATTTGTTCGGGCATACAGAAAATATGGGCATCATCCTGTTGGAATCGACGAACACGTGTCAATCCCGTCAACGCACCAGAAAGTTCGTTCCTATGGAGAACTCCAAAATCTGCCATACGCAGTGGAAGTTCGCGCCACGAACGATTACGATGATCGAAAATCAAACAGTGGCCTGGACAATTCATCGGTTTCAAAGCGAAGGTTTCTTTCTCGCTTTCAAAGGAGAACATGTTTTCGGCATAGTGCTGCCAATGGCCAGACGTTTGCCAAAGTTTGGCATTGTAAATATTCGGCGAAATGACTTCCTGAAAACCACGTTTTCTGTACTCGCTGCGAATAAAATTCATCAAGGTGTTGTAGATGTGAGCCCCCTTTGGCTGGAAGAAACAAGAACCTGGCGACAGCTCGTGGAAAAAGAACAATTCCTGCTCCTTGCCAAGTTTACGGTGATCCCGTTTAGCTGCTTCCTCCTGTATTTTCTCCCATTCCTTAAGCTGCTTGGGATCAGGGAAGGAAATTCCATACACACGTTGCAGCGTTTCAGCGTCGGCCTTTCCCTCCCAGTATGTGGATGAATTCTTGACCACCTTCAAAGCCTTAACCTTGCCAGTATGACGTACGTGAGGTCCACGGCAAAGATCGATCAACGGACCACAGCGATACACTGTTGTAGTATCTGTGGTAACCTTCTCGTTCAGAATGCGACATTTGAATTCGTTATATTCAAACATTTTGAGCAGATCGGACTTTTTCATTTCCAATCGCTCGAAAGGTTGCTTTTCCTTGACAATTTTCTTAACTTCGGATTCCAGTGCTCCGTAATCTTGATTGGAAATCTGTTTGAATGGAAAAGTACTTAATACCTACTAAAAGAATTCAAAAAAAAAAAATCAATATATGTAACTTACACCACTTCCGTCCAAGAACATGTCGTAATAGAATCCATTATCAATTGGAGGACCGTAACACAGATGACCTCCATAGCGCTGGGAAGAGAGAAAACACATTTAGGCTTCTTATATCACATTTAAAACAATTTGGAGTTTTTGTGGTTACGAACTAAATAACAAATTGAATTAGAAACTGACAAATATATCTAGAACACCATACTTAATTATACTCAATTGAATCCAATCGGTTCCTAACCAAGGAAACTTATCAGCATAGGCTATATAGGCATCGTTTTATGCACCTCGAGTTAGTGATACGTGTTATCGTATAATCATGTACAACCAGAGTACAACCAGATGGTTGCAATTGAATCTGGCCCTGTATCTAATCTTGAGGATTAGTGTAAAAAAGCGATGCAAAATTTTTCGGGAATATAAACGAAGTGCAGAAGCATTGTTTTCTTATTTTGTGCAGAAATTTAAGCCTTAAAGAGTTCAATAAAACTTCAAAAATGTCCTCCAGTTTTCCAAAGTACATTCAAGATAGGTTGAAAAAAGTCGCGCTAGAGCAAGGTTTTACGCCAGAAGTGTACCGATTAGAAGTCGACACTGGAGATAACAAAGGAGATGGTTTTATCGGAGATATATTCAAGGCAACTATTCGAGAAGACGGCAAAGCTGATCTGGTGTTAATTGGCAAAACATTGCCAAATAATGAAGCTCGAAGGCAGTATTCAATAGACTTATTCCATCGTGAGGTGGAAGCTTACAACAGAATTTTACCCACGCTCAACAAGTTTCAACTGGATAAAGGCCTCCAACAAGGCTCATCAAAAGGATTTTGGAGTTACCCTAAAACGTATTATGCTCATTGCAATCCAACAAAAATGGAAGGTGTTGTCATAATGGAAGATTTACGTGAAAAAAGTTTCAGAATGTGCAATAAATTGGAACCGGTTGGATATCAGCAAACCAAACTTCTGATGATAGAACTGGGGAAACTTCATGCGGTTTCGTTTGCGTTAAAAGCTGAAGCTCCCGAATTGTTTGAACCTTTCAAACAGTATTCGGATCCATTTCTAAATTTAGTTGCTTATGACCCCACACAAAGCATTGCGAAGATGATGAATGGCACGTGCGAGATGTTGGTGAAAATGCTGGAAAGTACTGACAAGGCAACCACCGAGAAACTGAACGGTATTCGAGGAAAAATTCATGAGTTGTATCAGGAAGATGTAAAAATTGATGAAGCCGAACCCTATGCCGTGTTGGCCCACGGAGATTGCTGGATCAATAACATGCTTTATCGTTATGGAAAAGACGTGAGTTATTTGGGTTAAAATGTGGTATGAATATTTTGAACATTTTTAATCTTTTGACAGGGTTCAACATTTGAAGACATTTGCCTGATAGATTGGCAGCTGTGTCGTTATGTTTCTCCGATTTTGGATTTGGTGTATTTTATTTTTCTTTCAACGGATGAAGAGCTACGTGCCAAGCACTATGACGAATTCTTGGATATATATTATAAATCCCTCGGAGAGGCTTTGAAAAACTTCGGAGAGAGTGTGGAACGTCATTTCCCCAGGGAAGCTTTTCAGAAACAGCTAAAGCGTTTCGGCAGATTTGGTGTTGTCATGAGCTTCTTAGTGCTTCCGGTAATTTGTATGCCGAGTACGGATATGCCTGATTTGGAGAAAAGCATGGAAAAAGCACATTTGGGAGAGGATAATTCTGCCAAATTTATGCCTAAAGGAAACGCAGAAATTCAATTCCAAGCGCGGATTTGCGGGATGATCCGAGATGCTGTTAGGCTAGGTTATATTTGAAATGATCATATTGTAATTTTTGTTGCAACTGAATAAAATAGGCTTATTATAAGAGCAGATAGATAAGAGCAGTTATCAATCACATCTATCAATCAATGAGGCATTTTAAAAGAAACCAATATTCTTATCTGATTTAAGTATTGAAACTATATGCCTTAATAAACAAACCTATGATTAAAAAAAAGTATTGAAACTAAAACCATAAAATCAACTGAACACTTAATAACAACAAAAAAAATTAGGTATTTTACTTAAAACTAAAATGATTTAAAAAAAATGAAGATTTTAAAAAGATAAACAAATTTACCTTCTCCATGGCTTCGCCGAGAATGTGAGCCGAGCTGTGCCAGAAAACGGCTTGCGCTTCGGGATCGTCGAACTTCAACAGTTGCAGCTTGCAGTCACCCTCCAGGGGTCGATCCAGATCCCACAGCTCGTTATTGACCCGGGAAATGATGGTATTGTCCGCCAACCCTTGGCTGATACCCTTGGCCACATCATACGGAGTGGACTCCCAGCTAGTAGCTTCTACGACTTTACCATCCGGCAGGGTTACCTTGATGGGATTTTTAGGTTTTTTAGACAGCTCGTCTAGATATTGGGCCCGCAGCTCGTCGTAGATTTTGATACGGTGATCGATAAACTCGGGAAGCATTTCCGCCGGTTGAGCAGCCTTTGGAGTTGCACTCGCATTTCCACCTATAGGTAGTAAACGGATGAATCATTAATAAGATAGTTTCCATTGCATCATACAATTAAAAGTACCTTTTTCCTGCTGATTTTTCTGTTTCTCTTTCTTCATCTTGCTGGCCTGAAAAGTAAAATAGAAAATTTATTGTTGGTAATCTGTTTTTCCATAAAGTAAACAAAATTAGTAAACGTTAACTCTCAAGAAAAAAAAAACTGGTTTCAACATTTCTGATGAGATGGCACTAGATAAAAAAAACAAAAGGCACTATCTCTAGCTCTAACTTGCTACGCAAGCAAACTACACCCGGTTCACAGAACATTTTCAAATCGGAACATAAATGGAACACAAAAAAAAGTGCACCAGGTGTGGTTGGTGATACGGGGACCATAAACACGAACCAGGGTAGCGAACTGGCACCGAGAACCGAACAATCCGAACGGTCCGGCAGCTGGTAATTTTACTAGTATTGGTTGTTCCAGCAACTGCTGCTGCTGCTGTTGCTGATGATGGTATTGACGATGACGAAACTGCTGCAACGCTAGCAGGGAAGTTAAATGGGAACGCGTATTGGCAGTCCCGGACCATCCGGATACCGCCAACAGTAGTCGCATTTCGACGCACTACAGTTTTTTAAGATAGTTTTACTTATAACAGAAGTACTGGTTCATGCCTTTTGTTGGTTTAGGTCCAGATTTTGCAATTCGGCAACGGGCACGTTTTCGGTCATCTCAACTTTTGCACAACACAGCAGAACGGGAAAAGTGGAAAGACTGCTGCTGTCACTTTACCGCCCCATCGGTGTGCGAACAAAATCGATCGATGACGTTTACCCTATTTTTTTTTTCAACCAACACAGGGTGGGAGTTGCGGACGGAGCGCTGCCTCCTGTTTGCTCCATGGGACCTAATGCGTTCGAAAGTTTGAATGCAAATTGCATCATTTTAGGCGTTTTCACCGAGGCAAACTTTTTCCCGGATGCAGGAAACAGCGCGCTTCCCAACACAAATTTATTTTTTAATTTAAAGCCTCAATCAACGTTAATCAATAACTACCAAAACTAACCTTATTATTTTTTCCCATTTTGCACCGGTTTCGGGAAAAGTTGTGGCAAATAAAGTATTCAACTGATAACGTTTTTCAACCTCTTTAGCCTTCAACACAAGACTTGTGAAACTTAATCTCCCGTTGCTAGAGTGCGTTTTTCACGTTACTTTCCGAACAAATTTTGCACAAATAATGATCGGCTGTCGTGTTTTCTGTTTTAAGTTGCTATGTTATTTTACCTTAGCAGGAAAATGTGACATCAATGGAAAAAGTGCGCAAACGCAACAGTTGCCATTTCACATCGGGAGGATTTGTATGCATTTTTGAATTTGACACAAACATAATAGCTGGTGCTGACCATTTCACGCCTGGGAACAGTGGCTTTTTGGCATAATTTCTCCTCTATGTCTCATATTTTTCTAATGTCTCGTAATAGATGACATGTATGAGACATATATCATGTCTCAGGTCTCAAGTTTCAGACCTCAGCTCAGCACTCATATTTTAAGCCCAGAGCTAATTCCAGAGCTTTGTTCAGTGATAAAATGACGAAAATGACAAAAATGCGAAAAATGAATAAAAAGTGACAATCAAATGCCAAAAAAATAACAAAACTTTAAAAAACTAACAACAAAAGGAACAAAACTACAAATGCTTTAAATGATAAAAATGACAAGAAAAACAACAATAACTAATAATACGAAAATAAAATTTGATTTTTTTGTCGTTTTTGTCATTTTCGACATTTTTGCAATTTTTATTATTCTTATCATTCTTGTAAATTTTATTATAATTGTCATTTCTTTCATTCTTGTAATACATATTTGTCTTTTTGGTCGTTTTTGAAATTTCTGTACGTTTTCACTTTGGTCATTATTGTAATGTTTGACATTTTTGGCATACTGGCCCTTTTTTGTTTTGACAATTTAAGTAATTTTTTAATTTATGATTTATTATTCTTCTTTCTTACTATTACTTTTGTCATTTTTATCATTTTGAAAATTTTTGTAAATTTTTATCATTTTTGTAATTTGTGTCATTTTTATAATTTCAATGATTTTTTTTAATTTTTGTCATTTTTGTTATTTATATCAATTTTTAACATTTTCGTCGATTTTGCCATTTTTGTAACTTTTGTCATTTTAGTCATTGTTGTCATTTATTGTCAATTATGTAATTTTTCTCTTTTTGTCAATTTTTGTTTGTTTTGTCATTTTTGCATTATCGTCATTTTTATCATTTATGTTATTTTTGTCATTTTTATAATTTTCGTCATTTTTGTCATGTTTGCCATTTGTGTCATTTTTGTCATTTACATAATTTCTGTCATTTTTGTCATTTTTCAAATTTTTACCATTTTGGTCTCTTTTGGCATTTTTATTAATAATTATGTTATTCTACTCAATTTCTGTTATTTTTGGCATTTTTTGTCTTTGTGTCGTTTTTGTCCTTTTGGTCATCTCTGTTATTTTTATTGATTTGGTCTTTTTTGCCATTTTTGTCATTTTCATCATTTTGTCATATGGCCTTTTTTGTCATGTTTTGACCTTTATGTCTTTTTAGTTTTTTGTCAAGTTTCTCATTTTTTCATTTTTGTAATTTTTTTCATTTTGTCAATTTTGTAGTTTTTGTCATTTTCATCATTTTGCCATTTTGGTCATTTGGTCGTATTTTGTCAATATTTTATACCACTCCATTTTGAAATGTTTGTAATTATTGTCATTTTTGGTACTCTATTATTTTTGTCTTTTTTGTAATTTTTTTTGTCGTTTTTGTCATTCTTGCCATTTTTGTAAATTTAGCTTTTTGTCACCATTTTTTGTCGATAGGTCATATCTGTTATTTTTGTCATTCTTGTTATTAGTGTCATTTTTGTCATTTTTATTATTATGGTCACTTTTGTCATATGGCCATTTTTGTCAACAGGCCATATTGGTCATTTTTGTCCTTTTTATCATTGTTGTTATTTTGTCGTTTTTATCATTTCTATGATTTTTGTCATTGTTGTAATCTTTGTTATTTTTTTTTTTTGTATTTTTTGTCATTTTTGTCATTTTTAGCATTTTTGTCATTTTTAGCATTTATGTCATCTTTGTCATTTTGGTCATTTTTGTAATGTTTGTCATTTTTTGTCTTTTGTCTTTTTTGTCATTTTTGTCATTTTAGTCGTTTTTGTCATTTTAGTCGTTTTTGTCATTTTTGTCATTTTTGTCATTTTTGTTATTTTTATATTTTTTTGTAATTTTTGTCATTGTTGTAATTTTTGTCACTTTTGTCATTTTTGTTATTTCTGTAATTTTTACTACTTATATCATTTTTGTAACTTTATTATTTCTGTTTTTTTTTGTCATTATATTTTTTTTTTGCCGTGTTTTCTCATTTTCATCGTTTTGCCATTTTTGGCATTTTTGTCATTTTTGTAATTTGGCCATTTTTGTCAATATTTCATATATCTCATATTTGTTAGTTTTATCATTCTTGACATTCTATCATTTTTGCCATTTTTGTAATTTTTGTTATTTTTGTCTATTTGGTCATTTTTGTAGTTTATGACGTTTTGTCATTTTGCAAATTTTTCTTTTTTGATATTTCTGTCATTTTTGTCGTTTTTATCATTTTCATCGTTTTGCCATTTCTATCATTTTTTACATTGGACCATTTCTTGTCAATAGGTCATATCTGTTATTTTTTTTGTCATTTTTGTAATTTTTGTCATTTTTTTCCTTTTTATCATTATTGTCATAGTTGTAATTTTTGTCATGTTATTTTTGTCATGTTATTTTTGTCATGTTATTTTTGTCATTTTGGTCATTTGTGTCATTTTTGCCTTTTTTGGCCATTTTTGTCTATTTTGTCATTTTTGTCATATTTTTTGTCAATTTTGTCATTTCTGTTATTTTTGATATTTTTGTCATTTGAGCATTTTATGTTATTTGGTCTTATCGGTCATTTTTGTAGTTTTTGTCCTGTTTGTAGTTTTTGTCCTGTTTGTAGTTTTTGTTATTTTATTATTTTTGTTTTTTAAGTTATTTTTGTCACTTTCGTTATTTTGGTCAGTTTTGTCATTTTTGTCCTTTTTACCATTGCATTTCTTTTTGTCAGTTTTGTCTTTTTTTGAAATTTTTGTTATTTATCGTTATTTTTGTCATTTTTGTCGCTTTTGTTCATTTTTGAAATTTTTACCATTTTTGTCAGTTTTGTAATTTTGCTCCATTTCTGTTATTTTTGTCATTTTATCATTTGGCCATTTTTTGTCAATATTTCATATTTCTCAATTTTGCAATTTTTGTAATTTTTCATTTTTGTTTGTCATTTTTGTAGGTTTGATTATTTTTGTCAATTTTTGGCAGATTTAGCTTTTTGTCACTTTTATCATTTGTATCATTTTTGTCATTTTTTTTCTTTTTGAAATTTTTGTCATATTTTTGGGTTTTATCATTTTGCCATTTTTGTCTCTGCATTATTTTTTATCATAACGTTATATCTGTCATTTTTGTCATTTTAGCAATTTTCGTAGTTTTTGTCTTTTTTATCATTTTTGTCCTTTTTAGTCATTATTGTAATTTTTTTTATCATTTTTGTCTTTTTTTTCATATTTGTCATTTTTGTCGTTTTTGTCATTTGTGTCATTTTTTTCTGTTCTGACATTTCTGTCTCATTTGTCACTTTTTTCATTTTTATCATTTTCATCATTTTGCCATTTCCATTATTTTTGTCATTTTTGTCATTGGAACAATTTTAGTAAAATAGGTCATATCTGTTATTGTTTGTCATTTTTGTCCTTTTGTCATTTCTGTTATTTATTGTTATTTTTGCAATTTTTGTCATTTTTTTAAAATTTTCATCATTTTAGTAATTTTTGTCGCTCTTGTATATTTTATCATTTTTGTCATTTTTAAATTTTTTATTTTTGTCATTTTATTATTTTTGTCATTTTCATCATTTTCGTCATTTTTGTCATTTCTGTAATTTTTTTCATTTTTGTTATTTTTGTCATTCTTGTCATTTTTTTTCATTTTTGTAATTTTTGTCATTTGTGTCATTTTTGTTTTTTTTTGTCATTTTTGTCATGTTTGTCCTTCCGGTTTTTCCTGTTATTTTGATTGATTTTGTATTTTTTTCAATTCTGTTATTTTTGTCATTGTGTCATTTTGTCATTTTTGTTATTATTTGTAATTTATTGTATTTTTTTTCCCTTTTGTCATTTGCCAGATTTGTAGATTGTGTAATTTTTATCATTTTTGTCATTTCTGTTATTTGGCCATTTTTGTCAATAGGTCAAATCTGTTATTTTGATCTTTTTTGCCGTTTTTTGTTATTGCTTTCATTTTTGTCATTTTAATTTATGATAGTTTAATGGCATTGCGGTGAACTTTTTACTACGAAAATTCTTGATAGAAGCATTACAGATTGAAATTAAATGACGGATAGACAAAGCAGATGCTTGATAGAAGAAAATTGAAAGATGTTGAAAATGAGCCAAGAGCATATTTTTGTGGAAAGCTTCAAAGGTGCGTTCTAGACCCTTTGTCCCGCATCAATTGAATGGCTGAGAGAAGTAATAGCGAGAGGCGCAATTACGTTCACCCATACATCCAACCCGATGGATTGGCAAAGCACGTGCTTCGCAATCGGACAAAAAGTCTAGACCGCATGGCTCTGGTGAAGCTTTCCTATTGCTGAGCCAGTTCAAGCGATGTGTTATTTGTCTATCCGTCATTTAATTTCAATCTGTAATTCTTCTATCAAGAATTTTCGTAGTAAAAAGTTCACCGCAATGCCATTAAACTATCATAAAAAATAATAATCAACGGTGACTATTCGTTAAAAAGAATTTTTGTCATTTGTGAAATTGGTGTAATTTTTGTCTTTTCTGTTATTTTATTATTTTTGTTATTTTTGTCATTTTTTTTTAATTTGTCATTTCTGTTGTATTTGTTATTCTTTTGTTTGTTCATTTTTGTTATTTCTGTAACTTCGGTCATGTTTGTCATTTTGTCGTTTTTGTCATTTTTGTCATTTGACCATTTCGTGTTAATAGGCCATATCCGTCATTTTTGTCATTTCTGTTATTTATTGTTATTTTTGTCATTTTTGTAATTACTATCATTTTTATAATTTTTGTCATTGTTTTCCTTTTTGTCATATTTGTCATTTTTGTAATTTTTATCTTTTGACTATTTTTGTCAATAGGTCATTGTAGAGAATACTATAAGTCATTTTTGCTTTTTTTGTTGTTTTTGCTATTTTTGAAGTTTTTGCTATTTTTGTAATTTTATAAGGATTATTTTTTTTCAAAATTTTTGTTTAAGATGGGTCAATGATTTCTTTTAAAAGGAAACTCTGAAACATGCTATATAAAGCCACCATTTTTTTTTTTTTGAAAAAAAAAACAAGTAAGTCCCAGAAAGTTAGTTTTCGTCAAACAATTTTATTGAATGACATTAGATCTTGACGTAAAAAAATCTGTGAGCTTATTAAGGCACCCCTAAATCAAGTCTTATTTGACGAAAGTTTTACACAGATCAGTATTTTCGGCCAATCTCAGAGATTCGATAATGAAATGTTGCCCATACATCCATTGCCACCCCTTCAGTATTTTGTCAAACATCTTTTGTTTTGGTGATTTGGCGTTTGAAAGTTCTAAAAATACATCAGTGTTGAGCTAAATTAATCATTAATAACTGACGAACATATACAAACCTTTGTTAAAAAACAAAAACTGATATAGAATCTATTTGTTACTCTCCATTCAATCGAGGATTCAAACTTATCGCTTGATCCAGATATTTCCTATTTTCAGAGATGCATCGCTTCAAACAATGAAATGTTACAATTCAGTGATGTCCTGCAGATTTCCAGTATTACCTGACGTTCTCTACGTTGCCAATTTTAAGCAATAAACCACTCCTTTACAATTTGTCCCAATTATATTTGGATGACTCCTAACGCATTTCCTCCATGAATGGAACTGACCTACACCCCCATTCATGATTTTTTTTCTGTAACAGAATATACAATAAGGGAAAACTTAAAAACAGATCCTCTATAGTCTTAGTTATCAGTTTTTGTTGTGACTCCCATGTTCGTGTTTAGGTATATGCAGGCTAACCAAAACAGAATTCAATATCATGCTTCTAAACAATTAACATGCTGCTGCTGGTCACGCGTGTGCGAACGCGCAAGACCCAATGATGTCATTTTTGTTCGTTACTTCAACAAAAATCGATATTTGGAAAAATTCAGCTGCATTACAGGCGAAAAAGTTGCTGTCGATTAAGTTTGAAAATTTCGCAAAATTCTTCGTTTTTTCCACTCTTGGTATGGCTCAGCTCGGACAGGAACACATTCGGTCCCAAAAAATACTAAAATACGTTTGCTTCTCTTCGCAGATTCGCCAGTATCGAGTTCGGACAAGTTCATACCTCGGATACAACGACGGTGGTGGACGTTTTTAGATTGACGGTAGCTCAGCAGACTCCAGTTTCGGCGTGTGAAAAGTGGCGCTCGATAACGGTATCAAAACGCAGTCCCGAGTGCATCCGAGTCCTGGTAGTGCTCGCACCTTGGTGTGGGCACTACCCTTAACGGCGTCATGCAACATGGTGACCGAGGAGAACGACGATCATCCGCACACCGAGGAAGAGAAAACCCCGACTCAGGAGAAGGACAGCAATCTGCTGGTACGGTCGGACAGCACGGAAATCCTGATCCAAAGTAGCATGGACGACATCTTCGACGTTATCAAGGCCGGGTGAGTTCAAATCGAGACAAAGAAATTCAGGTATTTTTTTTTTTACTTTGAAGGTCAAACAGGCTAAAATTCTTTCGGAAAGAAACGGTCTTTAAAACGTCAATTTGGTGAACATGTTTGATTGAAAAAATCAATTAAACATATTGATTTGATTTGATTTGGCGATATTTGGATACCAATGTGAGAAAATAGTAACGCAGACAACATAATCAAATATTTATTAGAATCAAACATATACGTACAATACTGTTCCTTTTAATTAAAAAAAAAACTATATAGTGCAACGTTTTTACTCGAACCTATTTATATTATGTATGACTTCAGGGTGGCAAATGGACGGATGGAAACAATGTCGATTGGCCCGAAAACCTGATCTGTGCCAAATTTCAGCTCAATCGTACTTTATTTAAAGGTGCCTAAAAACACTGAAAGTTTCGATTTTTTTACCCATAAAATAACCTTGGGGGAAAAATGCCAAAACTGAAAAAAATATCAAAAATGACATAGTTGACAAATGTGACAACCAATCTCTTGAAAATCCATTGATTAACCTACAAAAAGCTAATTTTAACAAATCACATGTGGTGATTCTAAGCAAAAAAACAGGATCGGAAAGTAGCACTTTTCGATACTGTTTTTAGTCATATATTTGTTTTTAAAAACTAAGTTTGGGTTTGAAAAACCCTGCTTTTCCTACCGAAAAAATGCAACAGTGTTGGGCTAAATTAATCATTAATAACTGATGAACATATACAAACCTTTGATAAAAACAAAAACTAATATAGAATCTATTCAATCGAGTATTCAAATTTATCCTTGATCCAGATATTTCCTATTTTCAGAGATGCATCGCTTCAAACAATGAATTTTTACAATTCAGTGATATTCTGCCGATTTCCAATATTTTCTTACGTCTCTACGTTGCCAATTTTAAGCAATACACCACTCCTTTTCAATTTGTCCCAATTATATTTGGATGATTCCTAACGCATTTCCATGCGTTATTTCGAAAGTAGTACTTTTCGAAACAGTTTCCAAAAAACTGTCAGAAAGTGCTACTTTTTGACACTGTTTTAATTTTGAAGGAAAACTGCAAACCGTTATTTTAGATAAAATAAATTTGTTTTCAATGCACTGAACCCAAATTCACTCTTAAAATACACATGATTTTTCACTTAAAAACAAGGATCCAGTGATTTTCTTCCATTCAAGTGCGACATATACATTTCACTTGGCAGTCACTTAAATTTCAAGTGAATTCATCCAGATTCACTTAAGGCGTCACTTGAATTTGAAGTGAGAAAAAATATTCACTTCCCCATCACTTGAATTTCAAGTGAATGTCGGGTTGTTATTGTGTTTATTTTCACAGTTCAAAATGGCAAATTCTAAAGAGCAGCGTTTAAAGCTTATGCTGGATTTGGATTTTTCCAATTCTTTACTAGGCGATTTTGGCGGTAGTTTGTTTTAAACGTGATGTAAGAAAAAGTTATTTAAAGGTGTTATCATGTTTCAGTTTGTGGGTTGAACCGGACAGATTTTCTGGTTTGCAGCAGGGAAGATTTAGAAGTCGCACTATCCGCAGTAACCGATCTGCCTTGGGATAACGATGGAATTTTCCAATCAATAAATGTATGGCGAAAGCGCAATGTAAGTATTTAAAATCGAAGTGGTGTTCTATAAATGTTCTTTTATTTAAAAACGCAAGAGATAATCAACTAGAAACTTACTTAGAAATTCAGATAAATTTCACTCGAACGTCATAGTGTAATTCACTTGACCGGTCACTTAAGTGAATTCACTTGACCCATCACTTAAAATTCAAATGAAATTATGTATGGCGAGAATTTACTACAGATGTCACTTATTTTTTAAGTGAAAATTATTTTGGGTGTGGTATTTTCCGGCATTGCAAAAAAAAATTTGTATGCCACTCGTTGCAAGATTCGAGATTTTTCCTCACTTCTCTCCTAACTATCCAACGAGGCTTTCTTTGCAATTGTTCCATGAATCCAGTTCTTGAAATCCCAATATTTTCAGTTTCTCCTGAGTTAAGAGAAAGAAACATTTTGGTAAAATGATCTTGAAACAACCAGCTTTCCAACGAATTCATTGATATCCGATAAGATTTAGAGAAACTGAAAACAGTGGCATTTTAAGATTTAACAGAGATTTTAATTTGTGCTGGTCATTGTATTTTAAAATTTTGTAATCTTTTTATTTTTTTATTTAAGTAATTTTTAAATTTTGGTTTTTTACATTTTGTATTTAACAGTAATTTGTCATTGACATAAATTTTTATTCCGTTAGTTTGATTTTCAAATTGTTTTAAGGACCAGCCTATTTAAAAATTATATTTTAGATGCCTTAACACATTAAAATAATTTACTATTAGGGGCGAGTTGCGATATATGGGAGAATGGGGAATCATGGGCCACTTTTTTTCGTTGTTCCATAACTTCTTTATTATAAAAGATAAAATGAAAATAAAAAATGGTATGGTTTTCTAAATTTTCAAGGTATCATAAGGTATTTTTTCAAAATTTTTAACAAGTTATTTTCTCCAAATTCTGACTGTTTGAGAAAAAGCAATATTTTTTGGATTTTGAAAAATGGTGGGGAATCGTGGGCCACCGAATCCAAATTGACCAAATAACATGTAAAGTTTATGAGTTGACCCAAAACTGTGATTTCCTAATTCATTTCGTTATTTTAGAGCAATTTCAGATGATGAAATAAAAAAGAGAGCTATATATGATCGAATAGATTCCAAAACCTAGCTCGCGAACTTTTTGGCACAATTTCTTATATAGGATGGACAAAATATTTTTCATAACTCTTCATTTGACATAAGAAAACTTTACAGATAGGAACAGATGTGGCCCACGATTCCCCACAAGCTATGATTTGCAAATTGGTTGCGTTTGTGTGACTTATTGATGTTTCATCAAAAATTCGTTTTCCACGTGAAAGATCATGACAAAACTCATAAGCGCATGAGGTACTTTAGGTTCCCCAAAAGATCATAAGCGTATGAGGTACTTTAGGTTCCCCATCGATGAAATTAGCGGGTGTTTTCTTTTAATTATGTAAGTAAATTTTTCTAACTTTTTTTTTAGCTAGATAAATAAAAGAAGCACATGATGCGTATTTCAGTCAACAACATATAAAAATATCACGCAAAGCGACGACGATGACAGTTGGTTTGAGATTTTTATCTCAACACACATCTGAGATATTAAAAGTGGCCCACGTTTCCCAATGGCCCACGATACCCCACTCTCCCCTACATAAATCGTCTCAAACAAAAACGTTTATACACTTTGGCAAATTTATTCCCATGATTAAATTAGTTCATAATACTCTAACGTGAGAAATATTGAAAGTGTCTACATAACGATTTAGATTTTTTTGTGATTTTATTTGTAGCTTTAAAAACAGTATCAGACATTGAATATTGTAATGTATGTATTGGGACTGGGTTCGAAGTCTAATTTTGTCGTTTGATAATTCTTTAAAATGAAAATATTTTCAACACGATGCTTTTAATAATCTTGACTATGATCATTTAGTATTCGGGAACTTTATTTCGGTGAGAGCTACGTTACTTGCGCTTGGATGTTCAAAAATTTAGCAGCGTTGTGTTGGTTACAGGGCTAAAAGTTGGTCACTTTTTAGTAACTTTGTCACTTTTTTCAGACTGGTTCTTATTATTTAAAATTCCGTTTTATGTCACTCGAGACACGTAGTAAGTATTTATCAGGTTTAACACTAGAATAACGTCAATTTGACGTGTTCCATTTTTTTATTTCGTTTGTGGAAAATTCACTCAATCTAAATTAAATAAATGATTCAGATCCAGTAAGGAAAGTTGAATATTTTGCCTTGATTTATGGCTAAAACATGAATATTTTCTAGAAAAAAAAATGAATTTAAACAAAAATGGGTTTGTTCTTCCGTAACCCTAATGAAAATAGTTGCTAAATACAAAGCACAAATTCTGAAAAGTGACTTAATCGAATAGAAAAAAACAGTTTATTTATTTGAAACTCTGCATATATATAGACATTATCTTTTTAAAGAGAGCTTGGTATCAATCGATGATTTCAGTTGTCATTACACCTTTTTGGAGGTTTGCTCATGAAATTTCTACAGTATTCTGAGGAACTTGTCAAATGTTTCCAATGAAAATTTAGCGGTTTTGTGTTTATGAGACATTCTTAAATTTTATAAAACCTTTCAAATTGTTTAATGAATTTAAAAAAAAAATCTGCTTGATGTTTTATTATTATTAGCAAATGTTCTTTGAGGTAGTTTTGAATTAACAAAATATATTCTACGTAGAAGATTATTCTAGTGAAATTTCTGCGATTTTTTGTTTGAATACCTTATTTTTCAATTCGTTTATTTGTTTGAATACCTTGAACATTTCATTGTTTTTTTACTAAGCTTCTCTAAGTCTTCTGTCAATCTTCTGTCAACATACATTTTCAATCTTGTATCAATGTGTTGTCACTTTTTTTATAGGATCTTCCAATTTTTACATCACGACTTTCTTTATTTATCTATCAAGTTTTTTCAATATTGAGATTTTAATTTAACCTCGAGTCTATTCTTCAAACTTTTCGTCAAACATGTGCTGGTTTCTAATTTCAGTACATTTGTAGAATTTTCAATTAAATTTGAGTCTTCTTCAACTGTGTTAGCGGCTTTGAAAAATTCTGATTAAGATGTAGGGTGGAGAAGGAAAATTTGTAGATTGGTTTTTTTTTGGAAAACTCGAAGTATCCATCGGACTCAGTTGTTGTAGTCCTTCGGGTACGAGCTTTCAGTTCTCTCTCACTTTTGTTTTAGAACTTAAGGATTCTGTAGTCGCTATTCCTAAATCTTCAAAACTCATCTAGGTAAAATGTTCTTTTTTTTGTCAAGCATATGCCTTTCTATAAGTGAGACCAAGGGCCTTTGAAAAACTTTTTTTTCAACAAGTAAAATTGTCTTTGTGTCGTTCTCTAGAAATTTTCAAAACCACTATTGAGTTAGTTTTCGACTTGATCTGGTCACTATTTTTACCCTAATTTTGCTTAAAAGTAACTATTTTGCCCTACTTTTTTGCCTCATGATCGCTTCTAGCCCTGTGGTTATGAAAAGAACTATCTTGCCTATTTTTTTCAGATTTTGAAATTTACGTGTGCTTGAGATATTAACGATGCAAAAAGACATGATAAAAATAATTTTGCACAATCGCCTTGGAAATTCTTCATTGTCGATTTGATAACTCATGAACTGTTGATTTTTCCTATAATTTTTTTTGGTTCAAATGATTAAAAAGTATGAAAAGCCACTCTAGGATGCTCACGAAGATCAAACCAAGCATCGTAGTGGAACCCTTGATCTCAACTATGGTAAAAAGTCTATGGTTATTGATGATAACTAAATGCAGACCCCTTAACTATGCAGTAAATCCGTTTCCGGCTAGCAAAAAGTGTTGCCTGTCTAGTTAACACCGAGCAAATAACTAAAAATGAGCGGTTCCATGGATCGCAATCTGTGCATCCAGTTTTTATGCTATGTGACAGATGTGTTGGACAAAGAATTTATGTTAAAACCGAATTTAAGAGGTCAAATTCTTCGAGATGCTTACTTATGAAAAGGTTCCAACCATATTCGAATTGGTTTTTCCAAGTGAATTTGTGTAAAATATCATGATTTTGCAAAGGATTGTGGTAAAAACTACTGTAATTTATATTTTTTTTATTTTTACATTAAATATCATATTAACACCTTCATTTTCTCCATAGAAAGTTTTCGATCAAATCAAATGAATACACACAATACACACGTTTGTAACAGCCCGGATTCTGAATGATCATTGCCTTATCAACTTTAAACCATCAAACGCTAGTTGTTATAACTTTCCTATTGTGCGCATTATTTGTCATCATATATCTATATTGTCATATAGGACTCCTAGAAGTCTTTTTAAAAGACATACACTTGGCAAAAAAGAATTTAGGCCGTGTCTGTTTATTCTAGTAATTTTGGCAATTTTCACAAATTACAAGCATGAAACTAAAATTACGCAGATTGGCGACCTCTTAACATACCCAATTTCTTATTTATATCTGTTCATTTTTCAGGGAGCTATCGGAGGTGGAGAATCTGGTGGAGAAGGTTGGGCCGGAAGCCCTGAGTGCCCGAGACAAGCATGGCTACACTCCGGCTCATTGGGCTGCCCTCGATGGGAACGTGGAAATGATGCGATATTTGGTGGAACGGAATGCTCCGGTCGATTTGCCCTGTTTGGGAACGCAAGGCCCTCGCCCTATTCATTGGGCTTGTCGCAAGGGTCATGCAGCTGTAGTGCAGGTGCTTCTTCAGGCAAGCGTCGCAGTGAATGCTGCCGATTTCAAGGGTTTAACACCACTGATGACGGCCTGCATGTATGGACGTACTGCTACAGCTGCCTATTTGCTAGGTATGGGGGCTCAGAACCACCTTACCGATATCAATGGCGATACAGCTTTGCACTGGGCCGCGTACAAAGGTCACGCAGATTTGATCCGTCTGCTGATGTACTCCGGAGTCGATCTGCAGAAGACAGATAATTTTGGATCTACTCCACTGCATCTGGCGTGTTTATCGGGAAATCTACAGTGCGTCAAAATACTTTGTGAAAAGCGAAATTTGGAACTGGAGCCCAGAGATAAGAATGGCAAAACTCCCCTGATGCTGGCTCAGAGCCACCGCAATAATGATGTGGTCAAATTACTGCATAATGAGATCAAGAAAAGGTCCCGATGGATGCCACCTATTTCGGAGATCTGGAGTCTTCTTTTCGGGGGTGCTGGAGCCTCTAAAGGACCATTGATCTTATTCTTGTTTTCAGTATTGCTTTGGGGGTACCCAATGTACATGATAAGGGTAAGTAAAATCCTTTATTGCCTTTCTTTGGCAGATCGATCAAATCTAAGGTTTTGAACTTTCAGTGCATTCCGATAACCTGGAACACCTTAAGGCGCTCGCATTACTGTTTCATCTATTGGAATGCTGTAATGTGGATCAGTTGGATTATTGCCAATCGTCGGGACCCTGGCTACATACCCTTGAATTCGGATACCTACTATGAAGCCATCAAACAGATACCGTACTTCGATAAGTGGAAGAAACGAAATGTCATCTTGTCGCGGCTCTGCCACAGCTGTCGTTGTCTGCGGCCGTTGAGGGCAAAGCATTGCCGTATTTGTAACCGCTGTGTGTCGTACTTCGACCATCACTGTCCCTTCATCTACAACTGTGTGGGATTGCGTAACCGCATGTGGTTCCTGTTGTTTGTACTCAGTATTGCGATTAACTGTTCCTTTACGATCTACTTTGCCTGCTACTGCGTGATGATCGAGGGATTCAGTTTGCTGTACGTGCTCGGTTTGGTGGAGGCATTCGTGTTCTGCGGCTTGGGTTGGATTCTAACCTGCACTTCGGTAAGTAAAGTAAACTTTCATAAGCAGGATAATCAACCATTTTGTTTATAACGTTTTATTTTTTTTTATAATTTTGGTTGATGTTGTCTTTGTGTGAGTTTTGTTATTTTTGGATATATTTTTTTACCATTTTTGTCTTGTCAATTTTGCGTTGTTTAAGTTTTTTTTAAAATAATTTTTGCCTTAAAGGTGTCATTTGATATTATTTTATTTTGGTCCAGTATATTTTTTGTGACATTTTTCTCTGTTTTGTTTCTAAAGTCTGATTTGGTAATTTTAGCCAATAAGTCATTCTTGTTTTGTTTTTTCTGTCTCTATTCATTTTTGTCGTTAAGGTAATTTTGATGTTTTTGAAAATTTGTGTAATTTTTTTTTATTTTGTGTCTTTTTATCAGTTTTTTTTCTTGTGATTTTTTAAAATTTTGTTTTTTAGATTTTTTTTGGTAAATTTTAGCGTTGTCAATTTAGTTAATTTCATCATATTCGTCATTTCCGACATTTTTAAACTCAAGTTATTTAAAAGTTCTTGTCTTTTTGTCAATTTTTGTCTTATTGTTCTTTTATTGAAATGTTTTTTGTTCTTGATTTATTTTTAATAATTTTTCCCTCTTTTCTTTGTGATTTTTTTTGTATTTTTTTGTTGTTTTAAGTCATTTTGCTCTTTTTGTTGTTCCTATACTTTTTTATATTTTCCAATATGTTTTTTTTTGTTGTTTTGTAGAATTTGATAGTTTTGTGTTATTTGTTAGATTGACGATTTTTATTTTTGTTCTTTTTTTTTTGTCTTGGATTATTAGTTAATTTCTTCTTTCTTTTCGTTTTAGGTATTCACGCTCTTTTATTTTAACTCAAAATTAAGTATGACCGAGGTTCAAAACATAGTTCGATTCTATGAACTTAAAGTTAAGTACCCTTTTTTCCTCCTTGCGATGGATCAAAACGGAGTTCAAACTGCGAACTCAAAATTGATCCCTTTTTTCCTTCGGCGAGGGATCAAAGCTGAGTTCGACCTTATGAACTAAAAATTGAACTCTCTTTGTTGGACTGAAAACACTTAGCGAGTTCAGTCCGAAACAAAACAACAACCAACGAACACGTCACAAAATTATGTCGTTCCGGAACAAATACCGGAAGACTATGAAGGAATGCATGTTCACCGTGTCAGCGTAAAATTCTGTCCGTCATTGTCATCATATGGTGAGCGGCTTGGAATGTACGGAAACTTCCGGATGTTGTTTACTTCCCGTGGGAAGTAACATCCGGAAGTTTTCTTTGACCGGGAATGTCAAAACTTTCCACCGCTCTGTAATTGCAATGCAATGTACCGGAACAGCAACATCCGGGTACAACAAATTTTAATCATCCTTTAATTCCCTGAAAATCAGCTACCCTCGAAAAAAAAAGGATAAATCCGAGTTCGGCTGCCGAACTTAGTATTGAGTATGCCTATCAGAACTTAGTTTTGCTATTGCCCAGTCAAACTCAAAGTTGAGGGAAGCCACCGAAGTGCTGTTTTGAACCAAAACTACTTAATTTTGAGTTTAAAAAAAAGAGCGTGTGGGATTTTTGGTGTTGTACGGAATACTTTTTCCTTCACTTCTGGGCTTCCGATCGGTGGTCATTCGTTCCTCGAACCGCTTAATCACTCGCGACACCGTGAAATTCGGGATTCCCAACGTTTTAGCGATGGAACGATGCGAGAGATCCTTGTTCTCGTGTTGAATGCGCAAGATTTTATCACGCACGAGCTGTTCTTTCAACTCCATTTCGCAAGTTTTCTTCTTCTTCTTCTTCTTTCTTTTGCTGACTGTTTTCCTCAGTCAGCGGGGTATTATGGCACAGCTTTGTTTGCTATATTGCCAACGATGTTTTGTTTATAGTCTGTTATGGACTTCCCTTCTTGTGTGGGTGGTTTTTCAGAGACAGAGAACGTTTGACATTAAATTTCGAGTTTGGATTCCTTCAAGTAGGCTACTACTTTTTTGAAAACCTCTGTGTTTTTTGTTGTAAAGATCTGGCTGATATTGCGAAATTTATCCAGTTCATATTTTTGCCTTACTTGGTGATGTTTTATGCAGTGAAACAGTAGATGTTCCGAGTTTTCTATCACGTCGCAGGTGTCGCAGATGCAATCATCTGTTTGTTTCATCTTCCAAAGCCAATAACGAGAGTAGTCGTGACCTGAGAAGATGCGATTCAGAGTTCGGGTTTCGAAGTTACTGATGTTTAAATTATGATACCAGGGTTTGTGTGGAATATTGTTTTGTAGTTGAAAGAACTTACTACCTTTCCCCTTTATTGCAGCATATTCTAAGTACCAGTTTTGTGCATTTTCTTCGCTCAAGTTTTCAAAAAATTTGAAGCCATCGTGGATGAAAATTTTGTTTTTGTGGATTTGGTCCAGCTCTAGTGATCTTTTTGCCAAGGAATCAGCTATTTCATTTCCTCTGACATCCACATGCCCGGGGATCCATTGGATTGTGGTGTTTAGTTCGGCTATTATGTGTAAAATTTTAAAAGTCGTTTCGTCACATTCTTGTTCTTCAGCGTGGTTACTAAGATATTCGCATCCAGATTTAGAGTCAGTCATGACTACGGCATTTAATAATCCTTCCTGCTGTATGTATTGTACAGCCACGAAAATTGCTTCCAGCTCGGCGGACATTATGCAGACCATATTCTCCAGTTTACGACTTACTCTGTAATTTGTTCTTTCATGGAAGATTCCTATTCCGCAAGCTTCATGGTTGCTCGATGCGTCTGTGTATATTATCTGTCGGTTTTTGTATTTTCCGTGTATGAGACTTAGGGTAAGTTGTTTAAGGACCTTTTTGTCCGTTGCTTTTTTTCTACATGAACCTTCTGTTAATTCTGATTTTATATTTACTTGTATTTTCTGTACTTTTCTTATTGCAGGTGCTATGTTGTTAAGAATGTTGAAGTGAGACTGAGCCAGGCGATTGATGAAAGTTTGTTTCTCTGAACCGGAATGTTGGTTGTCTTCTAATTGCTTCTTGATCGGCGAGTTGGTGTAGAAGTGTTTCACCAGTTGTTTTCCTGTGGTATTAATCCTACGGAAACTCGGTGGTATTTGGCCAGCTATTGCGTATAATGTGTTCAGGGGTGTTGATTTAGTACAACCTGTTACTTTTCGGAGGCATTGGTTACTTAAAATGTTAATTTTTTCCAGATTCGTCTTGCATGCTGAACCGTACACGCTACTGCCATATTCTATGCAACTTCTGAAGAAGGCATTGTACGCTAGTCTTAAAGTTTGTGGATGTGCTCCTGTTCTAATTCCACTTATAACTTTGATAATGTTTAATCTTTGTGCTAAGTTTTTTGTTAATTCCCGTATATGAGCGCCATAGCCCAGTGCCTTGTCTAACGTGATTCCTAAATATCGATGAGTTCGTACAGATTCTATTTTCGTGTTTTCTACGTAGATATCAAGATCTTTGGAGCTGTTAAGGAAAAGGAGACCTTTTGTTTTCAGTGGATTTAGCTTGAAATTTAGTTCTTCCGCTTTTTCTTTGAACCTGTTTAGATAGGCATTTCCCCTAGCGTTTACTTCGTCAAGTGTCTTGCCTTCTATCAAGACAGCGAAGTCGTCGGCGAATTGGACCATCATTACTCCGTCAATTCGGATTTTGTGTAAGCATGATGTGTAGACATTGAACAATGTTGGTGACAACACATCCCCTTGTGGCAAACCTTGAGTTACAAATCGTGTCATAAGAGTCTCACCTACTTGAAGCTGTACTTTTCTGTTTTTTAAGAACGATACACACCATTGTGTGTATTCAGGAGGGACATTCATTGCTATCATATTTGCCTCCAGTTTCTCAACCTTCACAGCATTGAAGGCGTTTGTAAGGTCAATGAATACAATGGCAGCATACATCTTTCGGTGTTTGATTTGTGTTATTCTATTTGTTACGTACTCCAAGCAACTAGTGGTGGATTTTTTCTTCCTGAATCCAAATGATAGATCTGGTAGTTTCGACTCGGTTTCTAGAAACGTCTGCAGTTTTTCTAGCAAGGCCGCATTTGTTAGTTTTAATAAGCAGTTAAGAAGGGATATGGGTCTCGTACCTTCTAGTGTCTCTGGGTTTTTGTTGGCTTTAGGGATTGCAATAATTTTTATGGTCTTCAGTGGTTCACTTATTTTGTTATGCCTCCATATTGTGTTTAGGTCGTTGATTATGTTATCTCGAATGGCGGGTTGAAGCTGAAAAATCATTTGATATGTAAGCCCATCCGGGCCAGGTGCCGAATTTTTGGCTCTACCTCTACATTTTTTAGTAAGAAATCTATTCCAGAAATCTACGGTCACTAGATCATAGTTTGCTGTGGATCTGATCGAGTTATTTTCCCAACTTTCTCTAGGAAAGTGTTTGTCAAGGAATTTATCTGCCAAAGTCGGATCAACGTGTACTAGAATGTTGTTCATATTTCGTTTTTTCCCAGCCAGTCTTCTCAGTTTTTCCCATATGATAGACGACGGTGTGTGGGGGTCAAAGCTAGCGATAAAGTCTTGAAATTTTTGCCTAGCAGAATCGTTTTTCTTCTTTCTGAAAATTGCCTCTTTTCTTTTAAGTATAAGTAACTCAGTTATACCTCCGGTTCTGTTAAAATTGATTCTTGCGTCTTTTTTTTCCTCCCACGCCTGCTCTACCTCTTCGGACCACCAGTATTTGGGAGTAAATTTATTTTTCTGTTTTGCCGATTTCAAAATTATTTTCATTTCCCTTTGTAGGTCGTTGACTGATGAAATTTTCCCGTTATCTAGACTTTTCAACCCATCCATAACCGTTTTCCTATTTGTAAAGTAACCGTATGTTTTTTGAAAACCAATTTCTACAGTACTTTCAATGGCAAGGTGTCGGCTACCTATTCCATAGTCTAGCGTTAACATTTTTGTTTCAAGCATAATTGGAGGTGTAACTATTACGAGGTCTATCGCCGAGGGATTTTTGTTTAGTTCTGCTGGAATGTACGTAGGGTCTCCTTTGTTCAGTAGGACTAAGTTTTCGTCGTTGAGCATGTCAAACAGGATTTCACCCTTCCTATCGGCGTGGAGTGGATCCCATGACTGGTGATGAGCGTTCATGTCTCCACCTATGAAAGCTTTTCGAAAGCTGTTCGATAGTTGGAAAATTTGTGATAAAGATTGTTTGAACTCGGTTTCGTCTAAACTTGGGGCTGCGTAAATGGAAACAACAAGAAGGTCTGAAGGGAGGATTTGTCTGCCAATAGCTTGTATTTTTGGGGAGCATGGAATGTTAATCTCTTTGGATTTTATTCTTTTGTTGATGAGTATACCCGCACCGCCGTAGCCGTCATCTCTGGATGAGTAATATGAATAGTACCCTGGTATCTGATACTTAACCCTCTCGTGTTCTTGTTTTGTCCAAGTTTCAGAAACTAGGATCGCATCATAGTCGTCTTTAATAGCTACTCTCGTTAATTCATCTTTATTTTTTTCGATGCTTTGGATATTTAGTTGTAAAATCTTCAAACTCATTTTATTGATAAGTGAAATGTACTTACGTTTTCTCTGCTCTTTTTAATAACCTTTTCCTTGGTTTACCTAATTAAGTCCTGTTGGTTTGTTTTTGCCTAGATCTGCTTCGGCTTCTGCGATCATGGCCTCGGGCCAACATATCATTTGATTCGCGGGATTCTTCTTCTTCACTGGACATTGAGTTGACTTTTTCTTTTTGGCTTAGCTGCTTGTTAATTTCTTTTCTTTGTTGTTCTTCTGTATGTCGCGCCCATTTCTCAAAATCTGATGGTTTAAACATGTTGAAAAGTGCCACGCCATTTCTTTCTTCTTCCTTGTTCGCCGTCCGCTTTTTCTTGTCAGCATATACGTCTACTTGCTCGGAGATAATGGCTTCCTGCAAAGGTCGTTTTGGTTTTGATTTATTTTGGTACTCTGGTCTCGTTCTGTAGTTTCCTGATGTCATTGTAGCAAAACTTTGCGGTAGTTTGGGGAACTCTCCGATGTTTTCCAGTAGTTCATACCGGTTCTGGGTTAGTACGGGATTTTGTTCTTGGGCTTCCAGGTACGTCAAACTGGTTTTGGCCATTATTGTTTTAATGTTTCTTTGCCTTATCCGCTCAGGACAATCCTGATCGGATGTTTTGTGGTCTGCATTGTTTCGACAGTATAGACATTTTTGTTTGTTTTTGCATTCTTCGTTCTCATCATGATATTGTGTGCAGTTAGCGCATCTGGCTTTCGACCGACAGTTTTCGGTTTTGTGATTATATCGTAGGCATTTATTGCAGAATTCAGGCTTGGTGAAAAATGGACGTACCTTGTTTATGCAGCAGAAAAAATATACCTCTGCCGGCAGTTTGTTCGCCCTAAATGTGATGCTGATCCGGTGAGTTGGGATTTTGTCCTTGCCCTCGTAGCGGTGTAGTCTTTTGATCTCCATTATCGGCACGTTACTTTGGATGCTATTTCCAATCTCTTCGATATCGAAGTCCGCGGGTACTCCGTTTATAACTCCGGTTACTGAGATAAATCCTCGTGTGATGTAAGCTTTGAGGCCGCTGTTTTGTAGGGTTTTATCCTTTTGTAGCATGTTGGCAGCTTTGTAGCTCCTCATGAATACCAGTATTTTGTTTCTGCCCAGCATTCTCAGATTTATTGTTTCGTCCTTGTATTCGTTGGTCTTTGACAACCATCTTCCCAGGGCCAGTTTGTTGATCTGATCGGAGTCTTTGACTGGTTGTACAATTATTCGGTATGGTGCTGCATCAGTTTGATCATATTCATAGATCTTGTACGTTCGCTGTGGGGCGCTGGACGACGTTTTAGCGACATCGGCCAAGCCTCCCTTGTCTTTATCCGGAGGATCTCCGTTATTCGTCATTTTTTAGGTTAGGTTTTAGCTCTCCTTTTGATTTTTTGCATTTTTCGCCAAATGGCACACTTTTTTCGTTTAATTTCTCTTTTTCCTTTCTTTAAATAACGAAAACCAGTATAAACTTTCGGAAACGTTTTTTAAAAACCGATTAAAAGTCCTTAAACTTGAAAAAACTCGTAACTTAGTGAAAAACGCGTGCTATTCCAACGGCTTACACTCTCCCAAATTCTCGCAAGTTTTGATCACAGGACTTTAAAACTTGCAGAATGTAAACAATGCACTATGAACTAAATCCACCCAAATTTTCATTAAATTCTACAAAACTGTTAAAAGTTAGAGCAATTGCATAGTGTGGCAATTTCATCATGAACACCCTTTAAAAAACTGATGCTCTCACTTTAAACATCAATAACGACGCCGGCTACGTCCTAGTAGTCAATAATTAGTTAGGAAAAATAGAGAAAGGGGTGATAAGCATAAATTTGCACTCTAGGACCGAGGTCACCTCTGCATACTAGCAAATAATTTTTCGGCATTTTTTTTCCATTTTTGTAATTTAGCTGGTGTTGTTATTTTTGCAATTTTGGTCATAATTGTTTTTTTTTGCAATTTTGTTATTGTTGTCTAGTTTAATTATTTTAACATTTACTTTCTTCGACACATTATTTTTCGTCGTTTTTATATTTTGTTAATTTTTGTCTTTTGATTTAATCTTCGTTATTTTATATTTTTGTCATGTTTGTGTTCTAGGTTTACATTACGTTTTTTTGTCTTAAGAGTTATGTTATTTCGTATTTTTCATTTTTTTTTGCTTTTGATAATTTTGATTTTGGAAATCATTTCATTAGTTATTGTATTTTCAATTTTATTTATAAGGCCGGCACAAATTTCAAATCCTTCTTTTGTCACTCGATGTTGGAACATCGCGAGGGGGGGACAATAAAAAATAATGCAAAAAAACAAATAAATAAGAATTAATTGCACGGAAGCTTTTATGCAACAAAATTGCATATAACCGAGTATTTTGTTATCGAATAATTCAATCAAATTTGGTTTTTGGTGCTGTAATCTTTCAGATATATAAATTTTGTATCGAAATTAACACAAATTATTTCAAACTTTATTTATTTTCCTTCGGGTATTTTTTTGGAAATTTTGAAGGGGAGGGGGGAGGGGTTGGTTGACAAAAGAAGAAATTGATATTTGTTCCAGCCTTATTTTTATTTTTGTAATTTTTTTTTATCTTTTTGTCATTTTGGTCATTCATTCCGATAGGTTTTTTTTTTCTCAGATTATCCATTGTCGTTTTTTTACATTTTTTTTTTTGCCATTATGTAATTTTTTGAAACTTTTGTCATTTTGTCAATGAACATTTATGTTATTTCAATCATTTTTGTTATTTATGTTATTCTTGAATTTTTTTTTAAATTTTTTATTAATTTAGTCATTTTTATCATTTTGTAATTTTTTTTTCATTTGGTCGTTTTTTGTCATTTTTGTTTTTTTTTTTTAATTTTTTGCCATTTCTGTTTTTTACTTGTTTGCTCGTCATTTTTTTTCGGTTTTAAAATTTGTAGTTCACGGAAGATCGCCAAAGATATTTTATACTATTTCCGTCATTTTTGTTACTAATGTTATTTTTGTCATTTTTTTTTTTTAATTTTTGTCATTTTTATTTTTCATTTTGACGTTTTTGTAAATTTTATAATTTTTGGCCATTTTTATCTTTTTTTTTGTTTTCATGTCTTTTTTTTCTAATTGCAGTTTTTTGACACTTTTTAGTTCATAAAAAATGCTGTTCAAAGTGTAAAATATTCTTCAATTTCAATTCCCAGATTCTTCACGCTTGCATGAACCTTACCACCAACGAGATGTTCAACTACAAACGTTACCCGTACCTGCGGGACAAGCGCGGCCGTTACCAGAACCCTTTCTCACGCGGTCCGGTGCTGAATCTCTTCGAGTTCTTCGTGTGTCTGCCGGACCGCCAGGACGAACAGGACTTCATGTTGGACGATAATCTTTGAAAGTTACCGAACGGTGCCGAAAGTGGGAAACGGAAGCGACTAACGAGCAGCTAAGAGAGCCACCAGCAGCCTTTCCCGAGGCCCTAGGGTCGGCGCTTGACAACGCTTGGTATATTCCGGTGGAGATAAATCATCTATTTAAGCCGACGAGATACATATATTACAAAGGCAGCGCAGCAGAAGCTTATAAGGCACCCTTCCATCATCTTACAGTTTTCAGAATGCGAGAAAATTTTCATAATGTTCTTTTCTGTTCCAAAGCAGTGAAATATTATTATGTATTTTGATATATTTATCTTTATTTTTAGGTTATTTTGGCATAGAAAATCAAATGATTCATAAACTTTTCACTAATCTGTTAGATACGTTCAATGTTTGTTTGTATGTACGATAATGCAAATAAGATAAACCTACGTATATGTAGCTCTCTAGACACAATTTTTATATATTTATGAATTCTTCCCTCAACACTGGATCAGAATTTTATGGTTGATTTGAAATAATTCCATTTGAATGAGAATACGTTTTTATAGCTAAGAGTGATATATTTTGTGTGAAGTTAAGTTTGACTATACTAATAAAATAGACATATGTGTTACACCTAATTGTAATACAATAAAATCATATAGCGATCTCTGCATTTCTACAGTGAATGCGAATACTCATATATTACTAAGAACGATGTCATAAAGAAGGAATAAAATGTCCATTTAATTGTAAATATATGCGTGTGCGTGATTACCGTAGATTGCACTTACAAAAAAAAAACCTTACACTTTTACTGTAGAACCCTTTCACGAATTCATATGACAGTTTTGTCAGAAAGTCAGAATAATAGAGGAGCAACATAAAATTTTTCGTTGTAAGTTTTCTAACATAAAATTTAGTCTTTTTAGCAGCTTACGCTTGGAATAAAACTTTTTGGAAGATTTAAAATAGAATGTCAACTAAGCTTTCCCCGAAAGAAAAATCCTGAATTGCATAAATGCACTTTCATCAATTGCAATAAATTGAGAATAAAAACTTTGGTATGCTCAATATCTTTAAAAACGTATCGATAGATTTGAAAACTTCATTAGTTATACCCAATGCGAGAATTTCACATTGAATTTTGGTTTTCTCATGTCACGTTTCCTAGAACCAACAAAACAACGATGAACTTATTCAGATTTTTGTTTTGGAATTGCAATGCTTATTAAGTACTTACAAGAATGTCATATCAAAACGAATTGGTTGGAAAGTGTGATTTTCTAATCAAATGGGATGAAATAAGGTCAAAATTAATCAACTGATTTGGTCTTTGTTAGAAATATTTTTTTTAAAGTCAACGTAGAATAATCTGAATACAGGCTCATCGATGTGTTATTTTTTCCTACCGCGGTGAGAAATCATTTATCAAGGAAAAAGAATAAAACGCAGGACTAATGAATTTCCTTACTCCAGATAGATTGTACACTATTGTACATCCGAAAGAACAGTATTGTATTATTGCCAAAAAAGAATAGAAAGCACTTACAGTCTAGCTGTCGAAGCAAAAGTCGTAGTTCTCCGGCTCCGGTGGAATCGGTGGTGGTTCCTTGGAAATGTCTACCCCCTCGGTGTCCAGCAGCCGCAACTTGATCTCCATCGACAGCAGCGTCTCGAAGTCTTCGTCCTTCTGTTTGCTGACCATGGGTTGAGCAAGCAGAGCGTTCACGCCATCGGTCCAATAGTTGAAGGTAGCCTCGTCCGGGGCCACAAAGTCTAACGTTTGCTGATCGCTGGATTCGGTGACGAGTGAAAACCCTAGCGGGAAGGTGGATTTCTTGGCACGCATTTCCTTCATGTGAGGACACTCTTTGCCGACGAGCATCTGACGAATGTCGATGACTGGCAGTTTGTTGTTTAGTTCTTCAAGGGTTGGCACAGTTTTTTCATCACAATCACCATAGTGAATTACTTTGTGGTTTGGTGATAAACGAGCGTACCAGTACTTGTCTCGTTCACGCTTGCCACCATTGTATTTGGAGAATCTTGTGCCAACTACGAGATACCCTAAGCGTTGCTCCTTGATAAGGGACATAATTTCAGGCGTTATTTTTTCCTTTAGAGAAACAATAGCCGAAGCTGTAGATTCACATTCTTCACGAGAAGTTCTTTCTTGTTGGCGTAAAGTGGTGATTGTGTTGTAGGTAAATGTATGAATTTTGGCTTTGAAGTCTTCCAAAGAAGCTGGATGTCCACTGATACTCCGGGTTATTTGCTCTCGAACCACACTGAATACTTTAACGAAATCTTCTGTGGTAGCACGCATGTCTTTCCATGTCTTGTTCAGCACAACGATACAAATACAGAAGAATTCCTCAAAGGGATGATCATGAGTGAAAAACATAGGATGGAACTCTTGGCCGTGTTCCGAAGGAGATTCTCCTATGCGTAGTATATCGCAAATTACTTTCACCAGTTCGATACTGGTACGCCCGAATGGGCACTCATGTTCATCAGCACGGCAGCTGTTTTCGTGAACTACTTTAGTATAATTTTGAGTATAGTTCCGAGCAAAATATACCATACAATCGAGTGCGAGAATTCCAGGTGGTGTTTCCAGGAAGTCCTGAGCTGGATTAACATCGCATTTGAATCCCAATTTCTTATAGTGTGATGAATATGATCCACCATGTTGGCGACGGGCCGTTACGTCGGGTATAGGCTCAACGCCATCAGCTTCAAATGCAATTCTACGCAACTCTTTTATCTTCTCCTGGGCTTCTTGGTCCTGAACATCGATTGGAGCTTTCATGCGTTGTTCCAACAGTCCCAAGGTAAGTGTTTGCAAAACATACAATTGATGGGATATCTCAGCACCAATATTACTTGTTATAACGCTGTTAATGACGCTCCTGTACTGTTTGTTGCTGATGATAGAAGCGATCAGCTTCCGTTTTGCATCGTCTCCCTTTATGAACAAAGCATTTATAAGAGCAATTGTGTTCTGTTGAATAGTCGTTGATGGAGAATCTTGTAGTAGTTTTAGCAGTCCCTCTAAGGTAACATCTTTCTCTACCAAGGAAAATTTGCTGCTACTTTGCACAATATTTTCCAAAATAGCCAAAGCTGATTGAATGATTTCCTTGTTGGTGCTTGCATTGATAAATGAAATATTCCGCGAAATAAACGAAGGTTGTAAAATATCCCAGGAAACGGTTCCGTGGTCCATTAGCTCGACAAAAGATGAGAGGGCAAACTTCAATATATTTCCCTCAGCTTTCCAGCTCATATCTTCAATGATACCGATGATCAAACTCAAACCCTGTTCCTTGATGAACTCCAGCGCAAATGTTATGTCAGAGCTCAACTCCGTCAGATCCTTGAGCACCTTTACCATCTCGTCAGTTTTGCCACCTTGGAGCTTCTCCAGAATGTCCCCAGCCGTCTTGGCCGGAGAATGCTCCATCCGTAGAACCGATCCGTTTTTGACATCGTAACGATTCTTCTCTGTCACGTAATTGTTGTTCCCATCGGTAAATCGAAGCGCAAAAGATTCCGGATCCTGAATCACCCAAAATGAGCACAAATTTTGGATGATGGTGGTCAGTGGCTGCCGCTGATCGAACTCGATTAGCTGCGGCATCCCCGTTTCAAACTCCACGGCAATTTTCACTACATGACTGTCTCGGATTGCTGGCATCTTGGCCGTTTTGGGTAACATTTAAATCAATGTCGTGCAACCTGGTCCCACCGGGAGGGACCGTTTCCGTAGGTTTTCGAACGCAAAACGGATATGGATAACGATTAATAGCACTTTTTCCGACAACACAGAAAATCCACTTTCACGATTTACGAAAAGACAACTCGAATGATGAGGATGTGATTAATCAACACTAGGGGTGGTCAGAAAACAACTGAACAGAAAAAATCCAAAAGCCCATGCAGCAAAAACCGCACTGGAAAAAGTTGCAAAGCAGTTTCAGTAGAGAAATACAATCTGACGTCATCACTCATGACATGATTGAGGATAAATCCAACAAGTTGCTTCTGATAATCATTTCAACTTCAACAGATAGGCATGGTTCTAGCGTAGAATGTTAGCGTTAAATCATGAAGATCCTAATCTCTAAAAAACTATCTGACTGAAGTTCATTATATTTATAACTAAGGTGCCAAATATAAATTACATTGTAAATCTTGAAAATCCGCAGTGAATATTTTCATCGGTGTTGCGGATTGCTTCCCGGTTCAAATGGCAACACTGAGGAACCAAAAGCCGGATATAAAAATTCTGTGTTTGAAAACTTTTTTCCAAATGTTTTTAAAAGATTTTAAATGAATACCTTAAGTGGCAAGCGTAAAAAGTTGAAATGGTTTCTCTAGTAGCGCTAGCAGTTCTGTTGGCGTCGTTCGGAAGTGGATACAGCATCAGTTCGTTCCTGTACATGAACATACACAACAGTGGATTTCACAGGTTAAAAAACAAAAATTGTTTGCATAAAAATAAATAATGATCCTCTCGTTTTCAGAGAAATCCACTACACCCTGAAGTTTGCCGGAACGTCCAAAATGAGCTGTGACTTGCTGCTATTGCAGCAATTTCCGGCTTCGATGTATGTAGACACCGATCAGTTGACGACCATGAAAAAATTTAAAAAGGTTTGTTTTGAACCGGGGCTGACTGACCAATCATAAACGATTTTTTTTTTATTCGTTGTTTCAGATCAACAGCTACGTTCCGCTGTATGTCGACGTCGAGAAGCCGGAGAGTAAATCGAGTCCCTTTGTGGTATACCTTTTCGAATCGCTTCGGAAGGAAGTGAACATTACCTTGCCTATTCACTTCCGGTACCACGAACCCTCGGAGAAAAAGTAAGGTCCACCTACCTACTTGTTTTTATATTATAGATTTTCGATTAACAGGGATAGACCTTTTATTATGCCCAACTTCGCTACAGTAAAATGGAGGAGGCAATGCTAAATGCAACTAAAAATCTTTTAAAAAATATTTCAATGTATGAATTTTTTGATTCAATCATTCCACTTTAAACATTAATCATTAAAATTTACTGAAAAGTTGCTGCAAATACTACGGATCTCTCAAGATTTGTATAAAGTTACATTTTCGACTCAAATTAACGCATTGCGGACCAAAAACTAGATATCTTGTTTTTTCGCGCTCGCCGTAAATGTGTCACAACTAGAATCATATTTAAATGTTATAAATTAAATAATGACATATTTAACAAAATTGAAAACATTTTTGGTAACTCAGAGACACAAAATTTATACAATTTGGTCCAGTTGTTTCTGAGTTATAGGGTGCCGAATTTTCGTTGTGTCAAGTATTTCTTAATTCAAATTTCGAACAAACTTGAATCCTCCTCAGTTTAGGTAATGCTTCATAGACTTGACCAAACCGTTATCTTGTACGGTGGGAAAAGTTTTTATTTAACGTCTCCATTTTTATTAAGCAGCTATGTATTTCCAATTGGCTCATATTGTTTCTGTTGCAGATTTGAACGCATTCAAATTGAAAGCCCAACCGTGCACATCCAGTGCCGAAACGGTAACGGTAAAAGCACCCTCAAAGGGCTGCCCACGCAAAGGTTGCCATGCCCGAGCAGTGCTATGATCTACGACTACGACAAACTGGGAGATGCATCGTTTTGTGACTGGCAGGAGCTGGAATTCAATGTAAGTTGAGAAATGTTAAATTGGAGAATATTTAACGTTTGAAGAGTTGCTTTCCCACAGAATGTACCGACTGTGATTAGCGTCCTCATACCGGTGGGAAATAGTGCCTCGTACAAATTCGTACTGCCAGCCACAATCCTGGTCAGCTGGATAGGTAGCATGTATCTAATCTATATCATTTTCCGTTCAGGTAAGCGAATTAACAAAAAGCTCTTGTAGGGGAGTGTGATCTCAAATAAAAAACATTCGTAAACTTAATAGTTGGTATTTTACGTAACATGATTTTTGTTTATTTGATACAATTTACAAAAATAATCTACACTATTCTACTTTGCCTCAAATTGGAATGTTTCAGTTCAGTACTGAAGTTTGGCAAAATTTGATAACTTATACATATTTTCTCAGTTGTATATAATAGGATAATCGTTACACCTAGAAAGTACATTCATTTCCGTGAGTCGGATTACGTTGTAAATTTTTTAATGATATTTTCATCTAGTAAGAGCACTCGGATTTCAATGTCTTGTATATTTTTTTTGAATGGGTAAGCTCGAAAAAAATGTCCTCCTCGGAGACGAGGCAACAATTCCATTAATTCATCATTGTGTGGAGTTGTTTTGTCTTAGTTTTAAATATTATATCGAATTTATTTAGACTAGACGTAGCACTTTGCGCTGTACATTCGATACCGGGCAAAATGGAAGACCGCATCCTTCTCCTATTCGGTGGTATGGTTAGTGGGTTGGTTGTTGGGCACGGCAGCTTCGGAATCATCTGAAAGAAACGGTTTAGCATTGAATATCACATTTCCCTGAAATCTATTTTTATCTTGAAACTTAAAAGATAATATTATAAAAAAAAAGTATAGAGAATGCTGAATTATGTTTAAAATAAGGATTTTGAAAATCATTTAATTCTCAATTTGTAGACCGATTTTCTAGACTCTTACCATCTTTTTTGTTTGGCTGCGGTTCATTCCATGGCTGTATGTCTGCCTTGCCCAAAATGATGAAAACAAGATTCCCGCAGAAGTACACGGCGGCCGATATGTAGAATACAGTTCGCCACTGAACAGGGTCTTTCTGTAAGGATTAAAAGCAGTGATTAGTACGCGTTCTGTTTCGTATTCAAGTTTTGAGGTACTAACCGCATCGCTGAGGACTACACCCACGATAAGCGGAGCGATAATTGACATAATGTTAGCGGCACAGTTCGTGATGCCCATCATCGTGCCAGCATGGTTCGGAGCCAGATCAATGTGGTTCACCTGGAAGCCGAGATATGTTGCTGAATTTATACCGACGGCTGCTGTGAGTAGAGCGATGGCCAAATCGGTTTGACCCTTTGGCACGTAAGCCAGTCCCAGAAGGGCCACCATAGGGATCCAGAGACCGATTGTATTAAACAGCTTCCTACTGGTCACTCGAGAAAGATACTGCCGATTGATGAGGAAGTCTGAGATTGGACTGAAAATCAAACTGAGAATCCACATAACAAAGTACGGCAAACTGGATAGCAGAGCGTTGCTTTTGATATCGAGATCAAGAACATTCTTCATGTACGTAGGCATCTCGGTGAGCAAAGTCCAGAATCCCCAATTGTGGCTACTGTGCGCAATTGTTAGTGCTATCATGGGTGCTGACGTAAGAATGGCTTTCCATGGTGTGATAATTTTCTTGCTGTGATCTTGATTTCCGAGTGAAGATTCGATAAAGTCACGTTCTTCTGCAGATATACTACGATGTTCGACCGGGGAATTTCCTCCAAAAAAGAACCACAAAATCGACCACACAACGCCAGCGGCTCCCGATATGTAGAAAATACCAGGCCACCCAGTCGACGAAGACGCCAGCACACCACTGATGGCCAGCATTACAACGGTACCGAACTGGGCACCGGCATAGCAGTACGTCCCCAAACGACCACGCTCTGACACTGGGGCCCATTTCGACAGCAAGGTGTGTGTCGACGGAAAAATAAAACCTTGGCTCAATCCCTGTATAATCCGGAGACCGATTACCAACTGCAAGAATTCCAAAAAGAAATTTTTATTTTGCCCCAACGTTATTTTTTATCCAATGCACCCTACCTTTGCACCGCCAACATTGGCACAGATTGGAGTCAGAACGGCCAGCGAAGAACAGATGCCAAGTGAAAAAAGCAACAAAACCTTGGCTCCGAAGCGTTGCGCCATTTGGCCGGCCGGAATCTGGGTGATAACGTAGCCCCAGAAAAAGCTGCTCAGCACGTAGGATTGCGTTTTTTCGTCCCAGTCGAACTCCTCGAAATCTTCGTTGGCCGCCTTTTTATCCGTCATTGCTACGATGGCCACCGATAGGTTCACCCGCAGGGCATAGGCCACGGTGAGGCCGAAGAACAGCAGAAGCGCTTGCACATGCCGGATGCCGAAGCCACTTGCTGCGGATGACAGGAAAGAAAAAAATGTTTATTTTAATTAGGAACTTAAACAACGAAATTGTTGAAATAAACGGTAAGATCATAATCGATTCAACTATATAATTGTAAGCCAAAAATCATGAGTTGAACCTAGGGAAGAATGACACTCCGTGTTAAACTCCCATAACAAAGAAAAAAAAACATGAGTTGAAAAGAGGAATTTAAACATTCAACCTCAGAATAAGAAATTTGAAAACAAATAACTAATAATATGTACCTAAATCACGAATAGTTTACAACGTACACATTCAAAGTCAGACCTTGAATATAAGACTGAAAAATTTAAAATTCAGAAAGGAGAATCAGAATCCAAAAGAAAAAAATATATAAGAAAATAAATAATAATCAAATTATGGGATTTAGAAGAAAAAAACAAGAATTGTAGCATTCAATTCAAGATTAAGATTTAAAACACATTTACAAATTCAGATTCAAAATTCAATACAGCTCTTCCAGATTCAGAATCCAGATTCAGAGATTCAGAATCAGAATTCAGATTCAGAATTTAGATTCAGAATTCAGATTCAGAATTCAGATTCAGAGTTCAGATTCAGAATTCAGATTCAGATTCAGAATTCAGATACAGAATTCAGATTCAGAATTCAGATTCAGAATTCAGATTCAGAATTCAGATTCAGAATTCAGATTCAGAATTCAGATTCAGAATTCAGATTCAGATTCAGAATTCAGATTCAGAATTCAGATTCAGAATTCAGATTCAGATTCAGATTCAGATTCAGATTCAGATTCAGAATTCAGAATTCAGATTCAGAATTCAGATTCAGAATTCAGATTCAGAATTCAGATTCAGAATTCAGATTCAGAATTCAGATTCAGAATTCAGATTCAGAATTCAGATTCAGAATTCAGATTCAGAATTCAGATTCAGAATTCAGATTCAGAATTCAGATTCAGAATTCAGATTCAGAATTCAGATTCAGAATTCAGATTCAGAATTCAGATTCAGAATTCAGATTCAGAATTCAGATTCAGAATTCAGATTCAGAATTCAGATTCAGAATTCAGATTCAGAATTCAGATTCAGAATTCAGATTCAGAATTCAGATTTAGAATTCAGATTCAGAATTCAGATTCAAAATTCAGATTCAGAATTCAGATTCAGAATTCAGATTCAGAATTCAGATTCAGAATTCAGATTCAGAATTCAGATTCAGAATTCAGATTCAGAATTCAGATTCAGAATTCAGATTCAGAATTCAGATTCAGAATTCAGATTCAGAATTCAGATTCAGAATTCAGATTCAGAATTCAGATTCAGAATTCAGATTCAGAATTCAGATTCAGAATTCAGATTCAGAATTCAGATTCAGAATTCAGATTCAGAATTCAGATTCAGGATTCAGATTCAAAATTCAGATTCAGAATTCAGATTCAGATTCAGAATTTAGATTCAGAATTCAGATTCAGAATTCAGATTCAAAGCTTATCCTCTGATTGCATGGGTTCGATTTCCATCTCGGCAATAGGCGTAAAATGATAATCTGAAGTTACCCACGTTAATTCATTCTGTAAAACCTATATCGGCTAAGACGGTGTCTTTCTAAATAATTAAGATTCAGAATTAAAATTTTAATCCAAAACTTTCTTCTAAGATTAAGCTTTATAATTCAATATCAATTTAAGACTGAAAATTCAAAACTCAAGAGAAAGCGTTAGAATTCATAGTTAAAAATTAATAATTAGTAGCGGAAATCAGAATCGGAAATCTAAATTCAGAAATTTGAAATCCGAATCAAAGCCTGAAAATAGAATTACAACTAAGAATGTAGTATTCAACAATAGAATTCGAAATCAAAATGTTCATTAACTTTTTGGTATAGATTTTTGTGTCAAATTGAGCAATAGATTCAGGCTTAGAAGCTTCATTCCAGGATTTTTTAACTTATTTTTTTTTCAAGAAATTATAAAAAAAAGATGTGCAAGTTTGTTACTTCATGAAATGAAGAGTTACTTCGAAACTTGATAAGATTGTAAATTATATTCAATGCATATAGAAAAAAATCAAAGATAATTACGCTGGTGTGCAAGATCGATGGGTCGGTAGTCATAGCGTCGGCCAAAACAATTGAACATAGTTGTGACGTATGAGATTCGAGTTTCTGCTGAGATGCAGATGTCCCTTCGCTGGAGATATCGGCTTCAGATGATTTGGTGACGACGTTGAAGAACTCCGCTGAAGCAGCAATTCACTAGACTGAGCTGGACGACTGGAAGACGACGAGGAACATCGAGGACAATCCTGAACTATTATTGTAACATATGGAATTTGCATTTCTCTTATCTCATCACTCAACACAACACAGCTGCTGGATTGCCGATTTATGGCTGTGGAACAAAGAATCCATTCGTCAATGACCGATTAATCTCTGCACAAACGTTCTGAACGGCGACGCGCTCAACCAACGAAGGTCATCGCATTAATTGCAATTGCTGTTGGAGTTTCTTAATGATTCTCCAGTAACACTGAACTACTAAATATTAGTTGAACGATTTCATTAGTACACTTGCACTTAAGATTTGTAGAATCTGCCAGCTGGGATCGAACACTTTCGGTGCTTCCTCAAAGCAGTTTTAAAACCGTTTTAAAACTTGACACGTTTCCAAATTCGTTTTGAGTACTTAAGCTTTACAAATTTTGCACACTACAGAAAAATTAATTTCCCCTACATTTCCCATGTACGAGGCAATTCTGTTTCAGAACCACAGCTGGAGTTTATAGACTGATACCTCGACTCTACTCACACGGGGGTGAGCTTATACGCTTGACGCGTCTAGTTTTGTGGTTTGTTTTTATTCGTCCCCTTTTTCTCTGAGCTGAGGCTGTGTGTGAAATGCATTTACGAACGTGGATATCAATCGTTTGGCAAATCTCCATGAAAGTGATTTTCGTTTGGATTATATTTTGTTAAAGTTAAAGTGAAGAATTCAATCAACGTTAGGTTTGTTTTTGCAGTTGAAATAAAGAAATTTTTAGTTCTTGGCTCTTGGATATTTAGAAGTATGAAGTATCTAAAGAAATAAGATAAAAGCATAGAAGGCTATGCAGCCTTTCCATGTGGCTGGTCCAATACAGAAGCTAAAGACAAAAATGTTAAATATGGGGACTTTCATTACTTATGAGACAATTTGCGCCGAGGGTCTCCAGATTTAACCCGAAATTTCAAATTTGGTTAACCAATTGTAGGAACCATTTTAACATTCAGACCGAGATTTTTGCTATTTGAAACACACATTTTACAGTTTTAATAAATTGATTATTTCCGAAATATTCGACGTTAGATTTTTTCATAAAAAAAACCAAACCATATTTCAAATGGAAAATTACTATACATGTTTCAACAGAAATCATAAAACAACGAATGGAAATTTTATCAATAATCAAAATAATGAAAATAATCAATAAAAAATTAAACTTCCGCATGAAAAGCCTTCAAACCTTTAAAAAGTGTTAAAAAGTAACTTGTACTTCACCAAATATTTTGCAAAAAAAAAGTCACTTTGTAGCCCATTTTCTGTTGCAACTTTCATCTGAAGATCACACAATTTACACAATGAACTTTCAACGTCCCAAAACTATCGAAATACATAAAAGGAAAAAGTATTGGAAATATATCACTTATCAGAAAACTCAATTTTCGCTAAACCATGAAGATAGACGAAATTTTAGATTGAGTTACCGATAAAAACATTTTCGACAAAAACATGTTAAACAATTTGATATGTAAGTATTGGTAATGTGTGATTTTTATTTTAACCATTTTCTAGTAATTTTTACGCTAAGGGACATTGATAACGAAAATTATTAGTACCGTAAACTGGGGTAACTTTGATCAACATGAAATTTTTGCAGATAATCATCATAAACTAACTATAAAGTTAAAATATCGGAAAACTGTTTACTACGTGAAAGCCTATAAATTGAGTTACAAATAAGCTAAATTTGGTTTTTTAGGAGATTTTAAATGTTGCTTAAAATGTAATTTTAAAATCTTAAAATATCTGGTTTTTTGAAGACTCACAAACAAACATCTCTCCTGATCAAATTAAAGCATTTAGGGGCAAATGGGTTGTTTAATGTGAAATTTCAACTTTTTTCTTGGTTTAGGTTTAGTTTAAGTGTTATTTTTTTGGACATTTGATGATAATTTTTGGATGTTGAAAAAAAAACGATAGTTTTCATGAAAAAGCCCGTATGGAAAAAATGGCCAAAAACGCTTTCAAATGGTTATGTTTTAAGAAAACCAGAACATGGGGGCGAGGACTCAGGGAATTGCATTAAGGTAAAATTTCATTTGTTTTTGGGGCCAAAAAATATTGAAAAATGTTTATCATTTTTGCCCCTAAATGTATGCAGCAGCATTGTCCATCTTTTGAGTATATTTGTTTTTAGAAGAAAACGTTGAAAAATTCAATTGAGTCTTAACAAAAAATTATTGTTATCGATGTTTTGAGCCTTCTTTGCTAAATGGCGTCAAAACAATAAATTTGAAGATGTTGAGATTCGTAAAAACCATAGTGATCAAGGTTAGCCCGAAACTCGAATTCTGGTTTTGTAACAAACATTTAATTATTACCACCAATGTCGTTTGAATTAACTGCAATCAATGATCATGTTTAATACTGCTCACCTCAGTAAGTGTTTGAAAGCTTTTAAGTGTTACGAAAAAGCAACCCCTTCCAAAATATATTCAAAAATGCATGAAAAAAGTGATCAAAGTTCCCCCAATTTACGGTACTACAATTAATGCTTGACATTTTGGTGTCTTGAGATGAAATTTTCAACATAAAATGGGCTATAACTCATGACATTTTGAAATTTTGATGTGTTACTTAATGATTCGCGTTGAAAATTGAAAAAGTTGTATTGAATTTGTATCTTTATTTAGCTTTTAATGTGCATTTAAATTTTTCACGGAAAAATCTATCCTCAAATGGCCGGGCTTCGACCAGACCGAACTGAGCGCCATGAGAAAATTTTAAAATATCCGAAATTGCATCTCGTACAATCTCTATTCTAGATCGAAAAAGCGAGTATGTTGACTGAAAATAATTCCTTGGATTACAAACTATCGATGTTGGTTCATAAACATCAGGGATTTAGCCTCTTAACTTTTTTTTTATTTATTTGGAATCTTTGACCGTGAAGTCATACAGACTTAAAGTCTTAAAATTAAAAATTAACCTAAGTAACATACAATGTATCATTTTAAAATTAAGTTAAATCACGGATCGAACGTTTAAACATCGAATTTTATACGTTAAAGTCGAACAGGTGGGAAACTTCGTTGAAAGCATGACAGCATCGATGTAGTGGATGATTTTGGCCAAAACTCGTTCTGCTTCTTGGTAGCCAGAGAAAATTTTGATTGCGTAGTGCGCTCTCGATGAAAATATTTGCACATAAGGTTCAAATGTCTCGAAAAAATGCCGATGGCGTTCAGTTCGGTCTGGTCGAATCCCGACCAAATAACCTATAATATACAAGTTTTAAAAATATGCAAAACACCATGTGTTTTCAAGTCGCAATAATCAACCCAATTTGAAATTTTGGAAAAAATTTGGGGATCTCCTGGGCAAACCCGTTATATAATAAGAAAAAATCTTCTTATGGCTCATTGAAAACAAATCAAATACGAATATTACTCAATTAGGTAACTAAAATTTAAATGAAACGAACGCTTAAAAGTTTACTAAGCGCTTCAAAATTTGCTTGTAAAAAATTAAGTTAACATCTAAGTCTAATTTTAAAGTTGAAAAAATAACTATTCAGCTAATCGTTTAGACTTCCTCGAATAACTTTGAAAATGATAAACTTTTAATTCTTTTGCATTAGTTTTTAGATTTATTTTTTGAGTATTTTGTTGCAGCATGACAAAAATCACAAAAATGACAAGTTTTTTAATACATTTGCAATTTTTGTAATTGCTGTTTTTTTAAATTCTGTGTTTTTGTCACTTGTCTTTTTTATCATTTTGTCATCTACCTATGTTTTTGTTTATTTTCTTGAAATTTTCTTTATTTGTGTAAATTTTTGTCATTGCTATTATATTTATCATTATGTATAATTGTTTTCGCATTTTAACCATTGTTACTTCATTAATTTATGTTATTTACACATTTTGATTATTTAGTAGCTTTTGTTATTTTTACCCTTTTTGATAATTTTGCCATTTATGTGTTTACATAATTTTTTTAGCTATTTAAGTCGTTGTTTTAATTTTTTTTTTACCATTTAACTTTTTTGTAGTTTTAGCTATTTTTTTATTTTCATTATTTCTATTATGTCAGTTAGTTCTGTATTCTCTCTTGATTTCGGGATGAATAAGCCATAAGGATGCTTAAAATCCCTCGAGAAAAAAAAAATTCTCTCTTGCTGTGAATTTTTGACATAAGTGTATCTTTTTGATTTTTTTGTCATTTAAAAAAAAGTTATTTGTGTTTGTATCATTGTTGTATTTTTTATAATATTTCAAAATTTCATTCAAATAATTTTGTGTGTTTTTTACGGAAGTTATAATTTGTGTCATTTTTTCTATTCATATAATTTTTGTATTTTTTTTTAAATATTGTTTTTTTTTTCATAATAGCGATCATGTTTGTCATGTTAGTTTTTCCTTTTTTGTCGCTTGTTATTTTTGTTTAATTTTTTCGTTTTTGTCATATCTGGAATTTTTGTTGCTTTTTCATTATTTTGCCATTTGTATCCATTTCAATTATTTTTTGTCAATGTTTGTATTTTTTGGTCATATAAGGTCCATCTTTCCGTCAGAACGAATTTAATAGACTACCTTCGGGGCCGAGAAAAACCACCTAACGTTCCAGTGAGAGATGCGCAATGCTAGAATTGGACTCCATGTTCGAAATCTACCTTTTTTCGAAAAGCTATTGATCTTTGTCTTTAATTCTTTTTATTTTCATTTTCCCTTTCTAAGACCTAAGATCTGAGACTTGAGACCTGAGGCCAGAGACCTGAGATCCATGACCTGAGACTTGAGATCTGGGACTTGAGACCGGAGACATGAGACCTAAGACTTGACTCCTGACACTTGAGACTTGAGATCTGAGACCTGAGACATGATACTTGAGATCTAAGATCCTGGACCTGAGACCTGAGACTCGAGGCTCAAGTTTAAGGTCTCATGTCTCATGACTCATAGCTATGTCTCAGATCTCATGTTTCAGGTCTCATATCTTTGGCTTAATGTCTCTTGTGTCATGTCTCAGATCTCATGACTCACGTCTCAGGTATCAGGTATAACGTCTCAAGTCTAAGATTTAAATTCTCAGGGCTCATGTCTGAGGTCTCAGGTATAATGTCTCATGTCTCAGGTCTCAAGTATCATGTCGCATGTCTCATGACTCATAGCTATGTCTCAGGTCTCATGTCTCAAGTTTCTTATCTTTGGCTTAATGTCTCTTGTTTCGTGTCTCAGGTCTCATAATTCACGTCTTAGGTCTCAGGTCTTAGGTCCCAAGTCTGAGGTCTCATGTCTTAGGTCTCATGACTCGGGTCTCAGGTCTCCAAGTCTCAGAAGATTCTTCCAGCTTCAAAAAACTTGTTTCCTTTGAAAAGGACTATTTTCTCTCAGATACCGCGTTTGTTGCAAAAACAGTGTAAAAAACAGGCTTATTTTCGAAAACCGCATAAAAATAGTCGTGTCAAAAACCGTCGTGAAAAAACGTAATTTTTTCATATTTTTATCATTTTTTGTCATTTTTTCTTCTCACGTATATTTCCATTAATGGCCGATTTTTTCAATTTTTTTTATTTTTGTATTTGATTTATCTTCGTCATTCGTGTAAATTTTGCTATTCCTACTATTCATTTTATCATGTTTTCAATTTTTGTATTTTTATCATTTTTAAAATGTTTGTAATTTTTCTTATGTTAATATGTCAAATTTTGTCATTCTACTTCTGTTTTTTATTGTTAATTTGGTTTTTTTTTCATTTAAGACGTTTTTTTTTCAATTTGATCGTTATCATATTTTCTAGGTTTTGTCGTCTCTTGTTTTCGTTATTATTTTTCATTTATGTCATTTTTATGTTTTTGCCATTTTATTGTCAATTGTTAATATCATTTGTGTCATTTTTACTACATTTATTTTACGCCATTCTCCATTTGTGTCATTTTTCTTATTGTTGTAATAATAATTTAAGTCATTATAAAAATCAAAAAGTCTGATTTCAATACTCCGTTCGTGCTTAAACACAACAGTAAATTACACTCTCTTAAAATCAACCTCTACCTGTTGCTCAAACACATACTCTCTGTTTATAATTTCGTCTCCCATCAGCTGCTTTCAGCAATGTTTGGTGTATGGGAACTTTCCAATTCATTCAACAAAACGTACAGATACCTACCCCGGTATCGCTGCAGCTCGATTCATACACGTACCTTCACAGTGATCATTCTGTTTTTTTTTTTGAATTTAGTATGGTGCTGGTATGGTTACTATCGTACCTTGATACTTTGAAACTGACACAGAGGTCTTATGAAAACTTATTCGGATAATCTTCAAAAAAAATTGATAAATTGGGGCCCTCGGAATCAGAGGAAGATACATGGGAGAGCAGTTTTAATTCAATTAAAAAAGTTTTTTTTTTAAATTCTGAGTTTTGAAACAGATGTAGATTAAGATATGATGAATCGATTGATGTATTTAACTCAAAATCGATTATTTCGGCACTTATCCCCCATATGATTCTGAGGGCCTCAATGTACGATGGGAACCTTTTAATCAATTTAGGTTTCTTATTATATAAAAATAATAAAATTAGGTTATGTTTAATTTTCTATTTTAATTTAAAAATATATTTGATTTTTTGTTTTTAACCATCAATTTGAAACGACATTCCCTTTGCCTTTCGATAAATATAAACTCAACCCGAGCAGACTTTGATGCCCGAATTGATAGCAAACTGAGATCATAATACGGTGTCAACAGCAAACTGACAGCATGTTTTGCTGTAAAATTTTGTACGAGAGCAAAATAAGGCATAATTAAGGTTTCTTAAACGTTTATTTTACAGCAAATTGATGTCACATTTAGGTATCAACAGCAAATGATGAGCACAATTTGGTGTAGAATTTTATATGATAGCAAAACTAGGCATAATAAAGGTATCCATATGTTTTTATGAATAGAAGCCTGAGACCAAAATTATAGCATAATTTGCTGTACAACTAACCCAACAACAAAATTCAGCATAATTGAGGTACACTTAATTTTGAAGAAAAAAATCAAAATTGTAGCCTCATCTGGCAAATAAAATAAATTTTTTTTTCTTCTTTGAAAGAAAACATTGATAGCAAAAATAGGCAATGATTAGCTATCTATAATTTATATATTTTTCACAGCAAAAACTAAATCATTCAATTTCGACCATCGCTTAACACACAAATTTATGTTGTGTTTGGAATACACAACGTGGTTTGTAAAATTGCAAACCAAAAGCTAGCAAAATTAGGCATCATTATAGCATCTTTAATTTTTACACTATATAAATCTGAAATCAAAATTATAACAGAATCGAATAAAGAATGAGTTCATTTAATAGAATAAACATTGATAGCAAAACTGGGCATATTTGAGCCTATTTATATATTTTTTAAATAAATTTCTTTTTCATGTTTATGAATCGATACACAGGCAATTGAAACTCCTATCACAAAATAATTGTTAATGGCGTAGTAACCCTTGTATGCAATATGTTATTTTCAAATTTTGATCTCTAGTTTATTTGTAATTTTTTCTTTGAACTACATTGGTACAATAACCTTATTCTTTTTAATCCTTGGTCATTTCATAGATAGCAATTAAAATTTTATCAAAAACTTTTAAAAAAATTATTACTGAGAGACTGTTTTTGAAAAAAATATGAAAAGTTTAAGTGAGTTCACTTTACATGGACTGCAAAACATAACACGAAATTTGCCTTTATTTAATAAAAAAAGTAAATAGTAATTTCTCTGTTATCTGAATGAAAAAATCACAATGAGTTATCTTGTACTATAGCTAAATATTATGTTAAAGTCCTTGAGGTTTTTTCTCACATTTTCAGCTTGATTAAGTACTGTGAAAGATTTCAAACTATAAGAATACATTTAAATTTTTAAAGAATAATTAAAAAATATATATTCTACTCTATTTAAACACTCAAAACTATACCAAAAACAATTCTGTTTTTTGGCATAAATCGTTTAGATAGAGGTCAATAAAGTTACACATTCCATTGGCATCACATTTTTCTCAACGGTTTTAAATTCATGCAGAAGAGGTTAATTTAATTTTTAACTCCAACTCACAAATTTTTTTTTGCCAAGAAATAACCGTAAACAAAATATTTTTTTCATTTTAATGTAAAAATCGAATCTGCTCCTCGAAAAACTTGAAACATGAATCGAATCGTACTTCGTTTTTTTATTCCACAGTCATTGTGTGTACTGAATTTAAAACAAGATTGAGAACTTCACATATGTTCCTGCTATAACGCATGGATTCATAAAAAGAAATTTCTATCCAAGCTTTTGATAAAACTTTTACTCGGACATATTCCAAACTCGGCAACGGTTTCGCTTTTTTTGCTATCCCGAACAAACAGGCTAATTTTCTCAGCAACCAAATTAACCGTTTGGACGAGGTTCGGCTTAATGGATTTTATGTTAAAGTATTATTAATTTAACACAAATTTAAAAAGTAGTAAAATTGATTTCTCGATCGTAAAATGCGTAGCGCTAGCCATATTTTTATGTTACTGATCCAACATGAATAGAGTAAACAAAACAGAAAAGCAACAAAACAAATTCTTTATCACTGGCTGGTAAAAAGTGTTTGCGACGCGATGGATCCCGGCAAGATCTCTGTTGGTCATGGAAGATGACTTAAAGGATAACCGGTTGGTGAACGTAGGTGAATTCAGGAACATACGGAGTAGCATGCATGCACAAAGCCTGAAGGTAACTGCAGCTTCAGAAAAAGGTAAGATTTACGATACCACCATCAATTATGTATATGTATATATTCAATAATTTCAATTACACAATCTTCGTCACAGGCACTCAACAAACTCCAGCAGCTGCTCCCTGCCCGAAAAAAAAAACCATTTTTCGGGGTTTCGGTTGGCGTGATTCTCACTAGCGGTTATTATTCAGTTACTGGTACTGGAAAGTTGTGATTGTTAGTAAGTATTTTAATCGAAATTTATTTTTTATAAATAACAATTAAACTTTTTAACTAACAAGTGAATCGTTTTCGGCTCAGGCAATTCTTCCTCATTCGACTACCAGTGCTCCAAACGGAAACAATAAAAGAGGAGCCAATTTAATCAATGCATCATCATTCTATTTCCATTGGAAAAGGCGAACAACTCTGATGGCGGCTCGATAATACTTAGCGGTAACATCACAAGTTTTTATGAAACCAGTGCAGTTCTCTGTGAGCCAGTCCTTAGAATTTTCAAAGGTACAGCGTGGGTGTTGCAAAGTAGCAGAGGTAAGTATGTAATGCATATTTATGCTTTTTTCCAAGAGCAACCAAGAGTTCTGAACCATTTTAAAGCGAAATGATATTGATTATCGTATCAACATATATGTACCAATCACAAATTTTAACTCCTTAAGGTATGCAATGCATGTGATTACCATGTATGCTTTTAAGGGAGTACATTTTGTTAGCTGATATTTCGGGTCGCTCAATTTTTTTAAACATAGTTTTTCAGGCTTCTGTAAACAGAACAGTTTTTTTTTTGTAAGAAGGATTCAGACATTTTTTTATCTGACATTTATGTAATAAAATAACTCAAAAATTTGAATATTTCTAGGCCTCAAAATTTACGGTTTATTCCATTGTACTATGAATATTCTTCCTTCGATTTTAAAACCATTGCATAAGTGAAGGCTGTCATAACTGTGTATGAATCCCGGAATATTTGAATAATATTCATATGTTCTTTGTTTGTACGGGTATAGTAAAAAATCATAAGATTAAATTTTGGCTAACAGGGTGAAATACATGTTCTTTAGTATGGCTGATAAAGTTGAGATACGGTTGATATGTGAATGTAATTATTGAAAATTAGTACTCAATGTAATAGTAACCATTTATGGCTTCAATCTTTAAAAAAATAACAATTTTCGAAAATTTCACCATCTTATCTAAATTCTATCAAAATAACTGTGTTATTGTCAAAATAGAACACTGATAGACGCACTTTAACTTAACTATATAAACTATTTTCAATAAATTGTACACACTAGTGTTATATTTTTGCCTTTTCAGTTTTATCTAATACATACAGTTAAAAACAAAACTTTGGATAAGGAAAATCGCCTTCACTTATACAATCGTGAATGGTGATGACATTCATAATACATAGACATGTTCTTTTACAGGAAAGCCTGCTCCTTGGTTTACACTACGAATGATTGAAGATGATAAAATACTTTTCTTGATTCGTGTGCTAGGTTCCTAACAAAATGCGTTTAAAATTTGTTTCAAAGATGTACCAGTTAATCACATAATTGACCGTTCACAGTCGCACTCACACAGGTTTCCAAACCCTGCAGTTCCATAAATTTCTACTGCAGTGATATTTTATCATCAAACTGTGAAATGTTATCTCACTATTCGATAAGATTTTCAAAAAGTCAAGTGCTGTATTTAAGTCTCAAACATAAAAAAAAATCAAATCTCAGATAATAGAAAGTTTTAAGCAAAAAAATCTTTGCAGTAACGTAAACTTTGCGACTTCCTGTATATTGAAATTAATTTGTAACAAACTTTAAACGCATTTGGTTAGGAATCACACGAATCAAAAAATAGAGGTTTTCCATCTACAGTCAATCATTGTATAAACAAAGGCGCAAATTTTCATGTTATATGAACATTGTCATGTATACAGATAACGCCACCACTTCTGATTATGATTGCATAAGTGAAGGCGATTTTTATTACCCATAGTTTAACATGGTAGGTGCAATTCTGTGCATAGTGAAAATCGCCTTTACGTATGTAATGAATATTAAAGGCGATATTCATAATATGAATACCCGTTCAGACTTAAGTTGCAAATCCACGTGAACTTTTTTGAAGTAAAAGACTTAAAAACTCTACAGGCATACATTTCAGACAAAATTATCGCAAAATTTGCTATCACGCCTAGAGAGTTAAATTTGCTGTGATTTTGCTCGACATAAGGAATCTTCGAACATATTCAGCAACATAATACCAATTTTAGCTTAAACTTAGTCCTTACTACACCTCACTTTTAAAAGATTTGAAAGCATAATGATATCAAATTTTGGTGTACATGAAAAATAAGTGATGTTCTATATTGGCATCATCGTGCTCTCCAAGCTCTCAAAAAACGAGGTGTAGTTATGGTCTCACTTTTAGCAAAATTAGGTATCACTTTGCTAACCAAGTATGAAAATTTGTGCTCTCATTTTTGCTGTGTACCACCTTATGTCAAGCAAAATGAGAGCAAATTCGGCTCTCAGGGCGTGATAGCAAAATTTGCTATAATTTTGCCATAAAAGTCTGCTCGGGAAAGGATTACGGTGAAACCAATTTGACCGTGATTTTGCGATAGTAAAGCAATTTATAACGGTCGCCATTGAAATAGAAGCAGATTTCCTACCGTAACCACTATTCATGATTGTTTTTACTCGTATAAATATTAAAAAAAAACACTACAATTTTAATATTTTATTTTTTGATCATAAAAAAACATAAAACTTAAGAGAGGATAAATTTATTCAAATAACAAAATTTATAAATGTTTTCTCTTTTTTAATTCACATAACTCTCTCAGAGTTTTTTTTTCTAATGATAAGAAGGAAATCTAACTCAAATTAAGGAAACCTTTTCAAACAATCCAGCAACAATCCACCAAACCTAATCAACAAATTTTAAACACTTTAAAGCGTAAAACCATAAACCTCGATACCCGTGAAATATACAAATTTTCTACTCACCCTCATTTCTGCGATTTCGCACCATGGTTATTTTCGATTTGAACCTCCACCGAGTCGTGGCGCGGGCACTAATCGATTAACAAATTTTACGGCACACCCGCATCAGGTGCAAGTTCTACGGAAACTGCAATTTCACTATCGAAATTGACCGGCCCATTAAGGTACTGGGATAGCCGTGGTCGACCTATCTAAAATAAACGTTTGCACAATTACCTACCCGTATGAGTAGAACTTGAGTTTGTTAGATGCAAACTTCTTATTATATGAAAAATAGATGACACTCATATCAACAGTATTTGAATGGTTTTTTTTTTCGATTAATGTCATAACGTAACTTCAAAGGTACGATTCAAGTACCTACTATCTGCAAATTTTATTCATACGACTCTATCTTTGACGGCTTGGCACTTGATGCAATCGTTCAGTAATCGACTTATCTCACTCTTCCTATCGGTGAAGAAACGGTCCTTTCGTTTGACTTGGCGGGTACTTCCACTATTCGTTCAAAATGAATATATTTTTATTTTCGAGTCAAGTATTTGTTGAAAAAAATTTCAAATCATTTTGTTTAGCTCCGAAGTAAACAAAATGCAATGTAACTTCGCCTTATCATTATATTGATACAGTAGTGACTTGTTTTTAAACAGTAACATGTCACGTTTGTGACGACTACTAGGGTACCTTTTTCGTTAATTGGCAGCATGGATCAGACGTGAATACGTGAAGATTCAAAATCGATTTTAGAGTAGTTTCTTGCTCACTAAGACAATATATTAATTCACAAACCAGCCGAAGAGAAAGTAGTTTAAAAAAGGGTTGACAATTTTTTTTCTCTCGAATAGATAAAATTTAAACTTAACCCTTCGTTTTATAAGGTAACAAATGTTCGCCAGTGTTTGTATGAAAACAGTGAAAATCGTATTTTGTTTTGATTCTTCTTACTTGATTCTTAAGAAAAAATACGAAATCATTAAATGAAGGGTTTAATCATTTAATGTGAACTCCATAGAATATGCTGAAAACAATTTGACCATCATTCGAATATGCAATTTTCAACGGTCTCCATAGTAACTGATTTTCTACCGAAAACACTAATTGGATCATCGAATCGTTCGATTGGTTTAAAATATTCCGAAAGTCGTCTCAGTTTGACATATACAGGCAGGGTAAATTTTTCTCATATACCTATTTCTTACTACTTAGATCGAATTTCACTTCATTTGAGATATTCCTATTCATATATTGACAAGAATGATCAAAACTATAAAATTGACATGAATGACATAAGTGACAAAAGACACAAATATAAAAAAAATGACAAAAACGTTGAAAACGATAAAAATGGAAATAATTGCCAAATTTTTGAAAATTACAGAAATAAAAAAAATGACGAAAAATACAGTAATTACAAGCATGGCAAAAATTAGGAAAATTACAGAAAAAAAATACGCAAATGGATGAAAATTGACAAAAATGTCATCATGGCCTAAATAACAAAAATGACAAAAAACGATAAAACTGTTCCAAATCACGAATGAGAAAAATGACTAAAATTACCAAATTTAAGTTTACTTTAAAAATATATAGGGGAGAATATGCATACTTGATCCCCTTTTCTTATTTCCATCATGCCTTTTAGCAACCCGCCGTCTTTTGCATTTTTTGACAGCGCGTTATTTCAAGTTTAAATGCTCCAAAAGAACGATACATGAAATCGTAGATGAACTCAGCATTTTCGCGTGACTTTAAAAATTGTGATAATTTTTAAGTTAAAGGAGACTTGATCCTCGAAGATAAAAGGTCCGTAGACTATTTTTTGCCATATTAGTGCTCATCTCACAGTTTGTAAGTATCAAAGAGAATTTTAAAAGTTTGTCTACTACCTTGGCGTCATTGCATACTTTAAGGCGCAATTTTCTAGTTTTTATGTGAATACATTATTTTTAGTCCTTTTTAACAAACGATTACTGGATAAACGTTAGTTATTGGACAGATATTAGTAATTTCTTGATAACCGATGATCACGATCTATTCAGAGGAAAAATACATATTTTTGGACTCTAGGGATTAATTATACCCATAACATACATTTTGGAAAACTTCTTCTTAAAAAAAATTACAGTTTACTATTGCTTTGAAAATATGGCATTATGAAGTTCGTATTATACTCCAACGATTGACATATTGGAATGAATATTTTTATTCTATTTTTTCATGTGAGAAACATTTAAAAATGATAAAAATAGATATTAAAATCACATTTTGTTAAATTTTTCAAACAAAGTTCAATAACTCGATAATTTTTTTTAATTTGTCGAGATAACAGCACTGTTATTTTTAACTTTTTGGCACATTTTTTTAGAACTTTTGATATTTGTAAGACACACCTGTTTCGAGATATAGCGAAGAAATCAAGTGTCCCCAGGGATCAAGTATCCTCATTCTCCCTTATATAAAAAAACCTCAAAATGCTTTATGAAAATTGAAACTCAGCCTATATGAACAGAAAACCATTTAAAATAAACTAGAAAATTTAATTTTGTAAACATTTTTTTATGTGATCATCTGTGAAAGTGGTTGATATTCGTTTTAGCTGATACTTTTACAAAACAGCAAAATAACATGAGCCTCAACTAAGATTCCCAAATCGTAATGTATATATATATATATATATATATATATATATATATATATATATATATATATATATATATATATATATATATATATATATATATATATATATATATATATATATATATATATATATATATATATATATATATATATATATATATATATATATATATATATATATATATATATATATATATATATATATATATATATATATATATATATATATATATATATATATATATATATATATATATATATATATATATATATATATATATATATATATATATATATATATATATATATATATATATATATATATATATATATATATATATATATATATATATATATATATATATAAAAATGAATGTTTGTCTGTCTGTCTGTTCCCTATAGACTCGGAAACTACTGAACCGATCATCGTCAAAATTGGCATCTGAGGGTTTTTGAGGCCGGGGATGGTTTCTGTAAAAGTCAAAACTCCATCCGATTCAAGGGAGGGGGGGCTTCCATACAAAGTTTGTAGTTTTTCGGAACAAATTAAAGTCATGACATCCATTTTCTCGAGATGTCTCGGTTTGTTTTTCGTCTCCTAGGTCGAAGCGTCGCGAGCCAACGTCGCGTGATTATAGTAACCATGGCATAGCATACTGATCAGTGGGAATATTTTGGCGCGTATTTCTCAACCAAGAATATTTTCAATGCAAGGGGTGGCGATATGAAGCCTTGATGTGATTTTTTCTACTTGATTCCTAGCTCATTTGTACAGCACATGGTTATGAATGACGCCTAGATGTGAATAATACATGTACATACCTACATTTTTTCCAAAATCTGAAATTGAAAAGTCATGGCATCCATTTTTAGATATTTGCTTTTCTTTGAGGGGTTTGTTTTTTGTCTCTATGGTCAAGCAAGCGTCGTCTCAAGTGGATAGTATCCAAAGCATTGATCGCTGGAAAAATTTAACAATTAGGCGCCTGTTTCTCAACCAAGTACCTATATTTCTTATGCACGTGGGGGCGATATGCAACCTAGATATGTTTTTTCTTGCTTTATTGTACATAGCACGTGGAAATAAATGACGCCTAGATGTGACACGGATTAGTATTTTATCAATCGAATCAAAAGCAATTGAAAGATTTGCAAAAATACTTCCATATTTGTTGTCCATATAGCATTTGTTGTCTCAAAAATATAAATTTAGTTCTGATGCTAATGAAATAACGGTATGACACTTTGCGGACAATTGAAAAAAAAATACTGAAAGTAAAGAATTTATATACAATTCTTTAACCCATTTTGCCTACAAGGTCATTTTTCAATCATATTGATAACAGGAATATGAATAAGATGTTTCCTACAGAGGTAGATCGGAAACATTTTGTTGAACATGTAAATATGTACTTAACTGAAAAAGAAAATAAAAAAATCCGATCCGACACATGAACTGATCAAGAGCTTTTTCTTTAAATTAGATAAGATAGGACTGACGTGTTCATAAGTGAAAGGTATCAGTGAAATAAACTGATTTTCATTGACCAAAAGTGATGGAAGAAAGAATTTTCATTTAAGGAACACTAGCATGTTCAAACGTTCAACTTTTCTCTGTTACAAAAAAAATAAAAATTATGTTTTCTTCTAAAAATTGTTACTGCGGCCCAAATACACAACTGAAACGAATTGAGAAATGAAAATGGGAGCTTTTTATTTCAAATGATTCTGAAAAAACATCGTACTTTTAGCTTACATACCAATTTAAGTACGTACTTAACATGAAAAGTGTTTTTGTGTTACTTGGCTGCATAAAAGAGACTTTTGATCCGCTTCTTTTTTTAAAAGTGAGACTTTAGAACTGATATTCAACTGAAAGTAAAATTTTTATGAGAAATTTTTAGTATACTTTTAAAGTGTTTAAAACAATATTCCCTCCTGTCAACTTACTCGGTGGGGCAAGGGCAAACGCCAAAACTGCTTCGAAGGGCGAAAAATCCTTTTCATCGTTTTTTTTTCAAATTTCGATAACTTATCAGGGGCTGGAAGTGCTCATAATACAGAATTTTAGGAATACATATACTCAAAAAATTGTCCCGATTCACGCTATTTAGTCATTATAAAGCTTTAAAAACTGAGTACAAATTTCAAATCTTGAAAAACAAGTTTAGAGATCAGGCTTAAGTAAATAATATATACCATCTTTGGATTGCAATTCGGAACTCCAGCTGCAGCTCTCATTTCAAAGTTGTTGGTTCCAAACCATGATGAGGTTTGATTTAAAAAAATGCTTACAAAAATCTAAATTTGAATAAATTTTTACAAATAACATTTATTTTTGCAAGGTGTAGCAATGCACACTGGGTCAGCTAGTTTCAAATAAACATGGAATCTGATAACACAAATTTATCTTGAATATTTCAGAACATTTCAAATTGATATTTTTAATGTGGAAAAAGATATATATAGTGTTTTGGAAATTTTGATAGCGAGTGCGTACTTTATTTTGTCGCGTACTGTATATTAAAATGCATTTCTGTCTGTCTGCCTGTCTGTTCTCTATAGACTCAGAAACTACTAAACCAACTTGCGTGAAACTGGGGTGGGGCAGGTGGGGAGAAAATGAACCTAAATTTGGTCTCTTTAGGCTCTTGGCACTTTTATGCACATTAGAATGAGTCGTTTTGGGATTATTTTTAAATTTCTCAAACCCTGGGGTCTAAAATGCTTGGCTTTGGTTCAAAACTTATCCATGAGTTTTTGCAGAATTTCTAAGTAAAGTTTACATGAGTAAATTTGAACTCTTAGGTTTGTATGGGGAATTTGAATATTTAGAAAAATCAACATCATTTTTGTTTTTTCTGTGCAACCGAGCCTGCGTATGGTTTTTGTGCCAAATTATAAAGTCTCTAAAGAAAATTTTCCGTTGAACAACTTTTTCGAAGAGCGTAACTTCATATATTATTAGACGAAAAAGTTATTAGGTGTGAATGGGGTTATGTCTTTTGGCATTGAAAAACAATAAATTCAATTGAAATCACTGCACTGCTAGGTGCTGCATTTCAATGGCAAAAGGCAAACCCCTGTTAAACAGCTAATAACTTTATGACTCATAAAATACGAAGTTACGGTCTTCGACAAAGCTGTTCAGCGGAAAATTTTCTTTAGAGAATTTATAAATTGGCACAAAATCTATTTGCCAACTCGGTTCCACAGGAGAAATAAAAATGATGTTGATTTTTCAGTACAAAATATTCTATTTTCCCATATCTACAAACCTAAGAGTTCAAATTTACTCATGTAAACAATTGGTACAAAAAGATTTTGCACAAGATCATGGGTGAGTTTTGATCCAAAATAAAGTTTTTTAGACCCCTGGGTTTAAGAAATTCAAAAATGACCCAAAATCGACTCAGTCTAATGCGCATGTATCGATTACTCTAAAGACTTGGTTTGACATAATTTCACACATTTCCTTAGAAGACAGTAAGATGTTCGGAATTACGACGAAGATATTTTTAAAGATAAAAATAGGTATGATAATCTCAAGGGTATGCTATATCAACACCGAATAGACTAATTGTCTCGTTCAATGTGGAACAACATTTTTTAGCTCTCACCCTTGAATTTTACATGTCTTCCCTTTACCATTAATGATAAAAAGTTTTTAAAGAAAATCTGTAAACTAACGCCTAGATTAAAAAAAAACGTAGAGTAGTTTGTATGTATGCATAAAAGTTAGAGACAAAAAAAGGAGATTTGCAGTTGAGCTAAGACAAACGACGTAAAATTTCCATACAACCTTGTTGTCGTTGAGGAGGCTGGGTCATTTGGCCGAAAGCCATTCGGCCGAAGGTCATTCGGCCTAATGTTATCAGGCCGAATGAATTATTCGGCCAATGGTTATCCAGCCGAAGGCTATTAGGCCGCAAGCCGAAAGAATGTTAGGCCGAAAAGGAATGAATGGTTGCTAGGCCGATATGACATCTTTTACATTTGTCCGCACTGAAAATAATTTTCACTTTAAAGGAAGGGGAGGAGCGGGCTATATGCGCCTATTAAGCAGAGCACTGATTTAATCAAATATCACATTGAATATATGTACAAAAACCATATACACGTGTGCAGGCATCTGTTTTCTATACATTGGAGTAATTTGTATGTTAAAATTTTCTTCTGTTTCCAAGTAAATGATTTTATTATAAGTGTTGTCTAAAATGCCGAACCTCAAACCGTGCGGGCTAAATGCGCCTATTTATGTTTTGAACAAAATTTCTGTTTTTAAGGCAATATTTCCGTATAATTTCATTGAAACTGCTAGAAAGTAATAATTTCCGTACGACAAAGCTGAAATTTCATAAAAATCTATGTATATTATAATTTTCTGGAATAAAACAAAAGTTAGGGTTGCCATACTATGGAGGCAATTCATTCATGAGAAAAACTTTATCAAATCTGTTTTAAGTTCTTCAATTCTCTCTTAAGATGTTATTAAGAGCTTAGATTTGAAGGTTCAATGATAAAAATCATTTATTTATTCTATTTAACCTGTTATTTTAGGATTGAGGCATTTTACAAACATGATGGGGGCATACAAAACCACTCTATTATTCCACTATATAATCATTATTAAACCTCCACAAAAGCTGGAATATGTTCAATTTCTTAAGTTCATTAGAGTAAGAAACAAAAACCATCCTAGTTTTTTTTTAAGCTTCTTTACGTATAATTTTTAAAAGTCGAAATATTACATCAAAATGTATCAAAACCTTGTATGATTTTTTAAAAAAATTTTGAGTTTGTAAATTCATAAAATTCTTTCTTGCCTTATGTTCTAAGCGTATCACCCTCAAAATACATTGGTCAGATAAGCTCTCTAGTCAGCCATTTCATCAAACAGCCGTAGGGTCATTTAACCCGATAGGCCCATTAAGGAAACCTTTCCCCTATTATGCATTCTTTTATACTCAGTAGAGTTTATAATTTTCGTTACATTGTTACATTTCGTGGTATTAGTGTTCATTTTTACGTCCGAAGACTTACAAAATTTCCTCAACTTAGATTTTAGGGTGGCGAGATTCGATCCCTGGACCTCTGGCTTATAAGCCAAAGATGTTCGTCATTAGGCTGAACGACCAGCCCCTTTTTTCAGGTCGAAACCATTACACGAAAATTTAGTTATTTTATTCTTATTTAGCATAAACATTGGAATAGGAATTCCAATCAGCTGTGCCACTCCTTAAAAATAGTTTTCGGCTCACTTATTCTGTATGTATTGATAATAACCTCATGATCGCCTTACCCAATTGTTAGAATATCAAGAATAAAAATTCCAAGAAGCCAGATAGTTAGCTATTTGTCTTGATTCTGGTTCACCATGTCACCCAGATCATGTGACAGATCGATTAACTTAATTCATTAGGAATACACGTCGTTGTAATCAGCCAGGATGTAGCAATTACGTGTAGCTGTAGCGCTTGGCCAGTAGACAGCCTTCGTAGCTATTCGAAGTTCGACAAAAAAAAACAACAATACCGCATAAGGATCCCTTCGCGCTGTGTTATCCGTTAGGGCCGATCGTTATCGGCACGTGCGGATCGATCACGTCATGTAGATGCCTACCTAGTTCCGAGTTTTGCTTGGCAGTTTAGAAGCGTGCCGTCCAAACCCGATATGCTCGTCTGTGCGGCGATTTTCCGAGCAAAATCAGGCAAGTTGGCGCATAAGTATTCAACAGCGACGAACCTTGGTAGTTAAGCTATAAACTTGCTTGCGCACACATGATGATGTACGAAAAAGCCGCGCGCCGCTGCGTTCTAACCGGCTTTGCAGCCATTGACCAAAAACTGATTTCCTTCCTAGCGGTTGATGACTGCAGTAGGAATCATAGGAGGAATCAATATTATTGTTTTTCGATTCCAAAACTTAAACAACAACACTCACTCGCCAGTAGGAACCTAAATATGAGGAATTACCGGTCTCATCCGGTGAGAGGAGTAGCCGGAGTAGCTACGTACTAACTAGTACTTGGGAAACGTGATCTGGCTGTTGAGTGGAGTGGTTGGCATTTAATCTTTCGGTTGGCAATTGTAACAAGTGACCATTCGATAGGTGGCCGGCCAAGGGTACTTGAAAGTGGTGGCCATTTGAATCGGTCAATGGTAGCGAACCTTTGTTTTTTTAAGGTTATGTCAACAGCTTTGGAGATGTTGTTGTTCCACGTGACCGTTACTCGACGGAATAAGTTCTACTAATTTTATTACTATCACAGTCGCATCTCAGTTTGCTTATCGGTTGTGTAGACTTGATTCAAATCATAATTTCAAAAGGGGGAAAGTAAGGTTGATCCTTTGGATTAAAATATTTCAAAACGCTTGCTTAAACTTGTAGGAACGAACTTGTTATCTGTGATTTGTGTTGATCGAAGCTTATGTTCGGTTCAATAAATCGTTGGTTTACAACTATCACTTGACCCACTATTTTATCTAGAGAGGTTTTCAAATTTTATCAAAGCCAAGGATTAGGGTCATTGCTATCAGAGTGTTATCAATCGTGGTAGTTGGATAATTGCAGCTGAAATCCCTAATGAGATTCATAAGATGTTCTGCATTGAACATTGAGTAATCGTTTTAATTGAATCAAAGCAAATTATATTTGGTAATATTTAAATCAGTTTTTTCCTAATTTGAATCAAATAAATTTTCACGAACAAGAATTTTATTAAATTTTTTTGATTTTTTATGTTCGATTCTAGGAAAAAATGAAATATTTAGTACCTATTAACTGCCGTTGCAAGCAAAATTATCCAGTGTGAAAAAACGTGCAAACGAGAAAAACGCGATTGAAGTTTCAGCTATATTTCCTATTTTGCTCTCAAACTAAAAGTTCACCGACAGTTTTTTTCGTAGGGAGCAGTTCAAGTTAATCATTTTACAATGTTTTCTTCCAAAAAAAATTCATTTCTTACAACAAACAAAAAATTTGAGCCAAAAATGCTTGGTGTGACACTTTTGCGTAGAACCAGAACGCATACCAATGCTAGTTCTACGAAAAACTGTCACACGGCTACACTTATTTTCTACCATTTTAAATGCTTGTATAGTTTCTATTTTACCCAAAAAAAAAAAATGGACCGTAATTTGAGGAATTGTTTATAAAAATTTATAGTAATGTATCAATTTTGTAAGTAGTGCTTAATGAGAATTGTTGGTGAAAATTTCTCTAAGTAAATCATAAGGGTAATCGCTCCTCCCCCACCCTCTATTTTAGTATTCTTTCTAATGAATAACATTATATTCAACAGATTAACCTCATTTTAAGAGACTTTATTGATAAAATATGCATTTTTCATAGAATTTTCTCTAGTGTGACATTCTTGCGTAGAAATTTCCAGAATTATGAAGTATTCATCGAATCCCATGTAAATGTGAAATCAAAAAGATGGAACGCACATCTGGTGAATTTTCTGCACGCTTGATGAATTCTGCCGCACACTTGGTGAATTTTCTTCACACTTGATGAATTCTGCCGCATATCTGATGAATTTTTCTGGAATTTTTGCCCGTTCCAGCGCACAATTCTGCACATTTCAGTGTGCTTTCAATGGGTTTATCTCGCGTTCCAAATGAACATTTCATACCTCTGGAAATTTCAACATAGAGACAACCCCCTTGATGAAAAATTCTAATAAGTTCAGAACAAAGTATACTTGTTTGTGTTTTTTTTCGAAACTTAACACTTAAAAAAAGTTTGCAGCAAAAAAGTGAAAATGACCTAAAAGTCACATGAGACAGTTTTGAGGATGGAAATGGATCTTTTTTATTATATTAGTATTTTGGAAAATCATCGAAGAAAATTATGAAATAAAAATCAATTACATACACTTCTGACAAAAATTACAAAAAAGGCAAAAAAAACAAAACACGAAAAAGACAAAAATTGCAAAAATTAAAATTGATAAAAAACAACAAAAATGTTTAATGTCGGGATATGATCTTGGTTTCTTTTGAAGACGCACGCAGGTCAAACTTTTTTTCGGGCGAAAAGTTATTAACTCTTAAAGCTACATCGAACATTCAGGGTGCATATTTTCGTGATATACCAGCAGTTGAAAAGCAGTCGAGCGACATTAAAATACGTCATCTGTGATTGCTTGGGGAAGAATATCGACAAAAGGGAAATTACTATAGCTTTTAATTGGTAGGAGCGTGAAAATAAACAAGGAGTATTACTTTGAACCCATTTTCAAAGGCCATTTGCACCCTTGTGCCATAATGCTTCTTGTCAAAGCCAGTTTCTGCTTTCAACACAACTCAGCACCAGCGCCGTTAGATATTGATCATTCAGAAATGGTTAAAACATATTACATTAGTTCACCATCGTCGCCGGATTTTCACCCACTAGACTTCAATATCTAGGGACACATGCTAGGGAAGCTGGATGACGTTAAGCATTCGAGGTTGAACACATTTAAGAACGTTGGTGAAGTTTTGGGACGAAATGCAGAACTAAGTCGTGCGTGCGGCTCGCAAAGATTCCAAAAAGCGTCTATGGGTCGTTTTCAAGCATCAAGGTGAAAAATTTGAACTTAAGTACTTAGTTTGTAATTTTACTACCTACTTATAGATGATATTGGAATTGATTCCGAACAGAAATAACAAACGGTTCGAGTTTATGCAATAAACAAAGTGTTTCAACAATGACAAAAATAAATTAAAAATTACAAAAAACTTATATTTGTCATTTTTTTTTTTACAAAAAACCAATTGCAATAAAGAACAAAAATGTGAAAAGACAAAAATAACAAAAAATTAAAGAAATAAAAAAAATGTATGCAAACGCTGAAAATAACCAGACCAATAAAAATCCGAAGAATAAAAAAAGATAAGAATTAAAAAGAAAATTCGACAAACTATAAAAAGACAATATCGAAAAAAGGGAAAAAGTAAAAATATAAAAATGACAATAATAGCAAAAATAAAAAGATAAATGAAACTAAAAATAACAAAAATTACAAATGTTATGCATTTGACATTTGACATTTGACATTCATTATGTCATCTCTGTCATTTTTGTTAGTTTTCGTTTTTTTTTGTTGCTTTTGTCCTTTTCTGTTTTAGCCTTTTTACAATTTTCCCACGGTGATATGACAAAAATGGCAAAAATAATAAAAGTAACAAAAAATAAAAATTACAAATATAAAAAAATTGAAAAAATTAAAAAAAAAAACAAAAATGGTAAACAAAAAATGACAAGCATAACGAGAATTATAAAACTTAAAAAATAAAAAAAAATTTAATCATCAAAATTGAAAAATTACAAAATTGATGCAACTAACTACATTTTCATGTGGCAAAAAAGATCAAAATACAAAATTTTATTTTTTTTTCACGTTTGTTTTGTTTTGGTTATTTTTGTTAAAACGATCGTTTTGGTAACTTTGTCTATTTTGGACTTATCGTTTTTTAATTTTTTCTCATAACAAACTGAAAAGGTTAACTATCGATAGATCCGTTTTGAGCTTAGCTTAGCTTGTTTGACTATTCATATCCATCTTAACTCATTAAGCCCGAAATGCTTGAATTAGTCTTTAAAAATTTTCTCATGATTTTAATAATATGATGTGATTATTATGTACCCAATCATTCAATGCATTTTGAATTTCATGATCGCTAACGTGGCTAAGTAGAACGAGTTTCACATCACCAATGGTTGCTACTCCGTGATTGATCGAAGCCATCAATTTTGTACAAAGGCTTAAAGAATGCAGTTTGGAATTAGCAATTCTTTCTCATTGCACAAAACTCATGCTCTCCCTTAAAAAAAGACCAACAACAGCGCCGGGCACGTCCTAGCAGTCAATGAAGGGATTAAGGAAGAACTGTTTGTTAGATACTTTTTAGGATTTACCTTAAACCTGTTATTCCAATTTTCTAAAAAAACTTGCTTTGAAAAACTCAGAAACAATTATGAGTCGGTATCACCAATTTTGAAAGAATTATGACCTCTCAAATCATTTATAAAGTAACCATTTAAATTTCCTACAAGCTAGATGTTTTCCTCACTATAATCTCTTAAACAAGACTGATTTTTTAAACGACTCTTGAAAAGAAATAACAAAAAACAATAACACTAAACAAAAAGGACTGAAAAATTAAGATCATATAAAGAGTGTCTACGATGAAATTGCCGCTCTATGCAATTGCTCTAACTTTTTTACCGTTGGGTAGAATATAATGAAAATTTGGGTGGATTTAGTCTTTTTAAACGACCTAAGGCAGTGAAGACGGTCGAGGAACTGAAGAAAATATGGGTTAACATTCAAAAAACTGTTGATTCACAGGCTGTACAGAATCTTATGGCCGGGGTTAAGGCCAAGGTGCGGGCATTTGCGTATGGATTGTAAATAAAATACGAGTAAAATGGTTAAATGAAGTTTAAGTTTTTTTTTCATCAATGAAAATTTGATATCAATTCGATGAAAACTCGAATTTTGCGAATCAGTGGCAATTACATCGTGGACACACTTTAGATGATGCAATTTAAAAACATGTTGAATTTTGGGAAAGGTTGGCAGAAAGTCCTTTTGAAAAACTTTTCTGTTGCCGTTGCCAATTTTTGCCTCATATTTTTGAAGTTTAACTATCGATAGATCCGTTCTGAGTTAAATAAAGTGAGCTTATTTTGACAAACACATACCATCTTTTTATTCGTTCGCACCGCAAGTTTCCACTTGTGGGTCGAACCACGCTTGGCCTACTAATGTGTGCGATAGATGCCACTTAATCAAATCAAATTGTCATTTTTTTCATATGTTTATCTCTTTTAAGTTTCAGTAATTTTTGCACAATTTTTGTATTTTAGGTCTTGGTATTTCTTGCTATTTCAAAAAAAATTAAGATTCTTTTTAATTGAAACCTTTTTTGTAATTTTCTGTTCATAGATTTGTGAGAAACTGTATTGTCAGATTTGTTCTCTTGTCCTTTTTGTATTTTCTAATCACTTATTTCATTTTGATTCTTTTAAGGGGGTGGGTTCCTAGCTCAATTATCTAAGGTTTTTGACTGGTAAGTCAGAAATCGAGGGATCGAATCTTACGAATCAAAAAAAACCACATGGGCATGAGTAACAAAATGTCAAGAAAAAGAGTTTCCTAATAAGATAGCTTTTTTTGATCGATTACAATAAATTTCATTTTAAATGTTTTTGGAACTAACTAAGATTAATTGAAAATGAAAAATGCCACATAAATATTTGAATCGATTTTAGAGTAACGGACTTATTTTGAACCATTTTCAACTTTTGTAGTATTTCTTTCAAGAAATAAATTAATTATGAAAAATTTGAACAGTTAAGTCCACTGACCAAAAGTTGATTGAAGAAAGTGGTAAGTTATTTTAGGAGCCATTTAAAAAAAAATTCTTATCGAAGGCTTTGATTGTCCAACAACAGCTAAAACTATCACCAGATATTTCAAAATCACACCAGATCTCTAAATTTTTTTTAAAGTTATTTGGGATTTAATTGATAGATCATCCCCCATGAAGATCCAAAAAGACCAGGCAAATTTTCTTCGCTAAACTCAAAATTACAAATTCCTAACCAAATTTTTATGAACGAGTAAAATGATTCACGAGAATCAATTTCGACTCAGAACTGAAGCCAAAACCTTGAATTCTTATCCAAGGTCAATAATTCTGCCACAGTAATTAAAAAAAAATCTAACTTGTCGATAGATATATAGTCTCGAATATCGAATATTAATAAGATAAGACAACGCTTGCCAAATCGCCCAGATTTTGATCGAGTTTGTGCACTTTTTTACCATCAAACAAAAATTCGAATAAAAGCCAAGTGTTTTTCTTCATGATTTTATTTTTAAATTTTGATATTGGTGGATATTGGAGAAAATGTCCCGGATTTGCTCGGCTCGGATACTTGCGGAATATCCGGAAAGCTTAGGTTAGATTAATTCAGGATTTAGTGGCACCAAATTTGATTATAAAAATTAAAATTCGATGTCTGTGAAAAGAATTCGCATTCTGAATCCAGTTTATTATTACTGAATTTCAGTTTGGATCATCATTGTGAAAAAATACTGATCCGAATCTCGGTTTTGGATTTCAAACTTCTATACGCGAAACTTATCATTTCGGAATATGAAAAGAAAATATTTAAAATTAAGAACCATTTTTAAGATTTGAAATTTTGAATTTTTATGCAGAATTGGAACTAAAAAATGCTTCGCAATGGTGATCCAGAATTGGAGAATCTGAAACTGTTTCATCAATCGCAATTTTCATTCATTGAATTTCAAATGAATAACTGAAGAAAGAACTCACATTGAAAGTCGAAAATTCAGAATTCAAACAAGAACTTATACTTTATTTTCAAGATAATATTCAACTGAAAACATCTGATTTTTTGTTTAACATTATTTATATTGCAGATTCTTCTTAAACAAAGTTTCAATCTAAAATCTTTGATTTTAATCGAGTTCACAAAAGGAAAAGATAAATCTGATTTGAACAGTAAAAAAATCTCTTACTTTTATTTCTAAACATTTGATTCTTTTCTACAGATTTCTCAAATAGCCATGCGTGTGATTAAAAAGAATTAGCTTACTACTTTTTAATTTAAGAAAATATGAAAAACTTAAATCGCTTATTAATTTTTCAAACTTTTTGAAGATCTTGTATATTTAACCTAGCTTTAAACGGCTTATGCTGAAATATGAAAAAATAAATCATTGAAAACCTATTTCTTTAATAAGCATGTTTTCGAAATTAATTTCATAAAGTTTTTTTTTTATCTTACAACCTACATTTGAACATCCATTTCTAAATTTTTCATTCCAACTTCCGATGTCCTTTTCTGTGATGTTTTACATAAGTATATTTATTCTGTTTCGGTTAGTTTTCATATCGACTGTACATATTGGTCAATGCATTTAAATTTTATACCGAAGATGAAATTCAGCGCAACGATCGTAGAGCAAATTTGTAGCGTTTCAGATTGAGTGCCGTATCATGTTTTTTACTGCAGTCAAACAAAGTTGTATTGTTGGAGCAAAAGTATTCGTTCGAGTTTTGATTTATGTTTAAGAAGAATCAACAATCAAGTGTTGTTGCAATGTAACAAATGAAAGGTCAAAAGAGTATGTTTCTATTTTTGCTAATGGCATTTAGCTTATTTGAAAAAAAGGCTTGGTTGCACTTTTTTTTATCAAGCTACGTATTTGCATTGCAAAACAATGGAATCGAACCGAACAAAAAGTAGCGAAAGTTGTTCAACTGGAATTTAAACCCACTGAACACAAGATACGTACCTAAAACAGTGCCACGCTGAGCTCGGTTGATATGGGAACGAAAATGTGGATCAATGCTATAATCTGATTAATTCCGCTGCTTAAGTTGTTGGTTGTCTCGAATTGCCGGAACTAGTTCTGGACAAACCTGTCTCAAGAATGTTTTGGTCGATCCGAGGCAAGGATCGTAGTTATTTTCGCTTGGCTGAACGTTAATTTGATAAACTTGTTTACTTCCTCGAAGCATATCATAACAATGCATATTGGCAGAATTTGGGCAAATGTGATTTTAGTTTGTAGATGGTTGAAAACCCTAATAGTAGTGTTTTGTGAAAAAATAATAAAACATTAGACATACTTAGAAATTGTTTGTTCACAAACATTTTTCATGATTGTTATAAAACCTCAATAAAACTCTACGTCAAAATCTTAATTACATCTCATCCTAAACCATGTATCTGCATAAATTTTAATCTATGTTACTTGTAATAAAAGCTTAATTCTGTTTTAAACGATAACTTCAAGCTGGCAGTTACTGGTAACAATTAAGTTTACAAGCACTAGCAGCTTAATGTATTGTGCCACCTATCAGCTGAAATAAAGGTACAAACAATTCCATCACTGATATGCAGTGACTACTCAAGTGCAAGTTCAATTTCGAAACGTTTGTAAACGGGTGAAGGGAAAATATCAACAGCCATGCAACAGTTGAACAACAGTTGGCATAACAAGAAGTGTTACTATGTATAGTTAAGAGTCTTTTGATAAGCGTTTTTTGTTTGAATTATTTTTAAAAAGGAAATTAAAAATTAGAATTTTTGTCTACAATGAATGACAGATCGTAAACCTTCTACAATATCACATAGTTTCAGTTATAAATTGTAACAAAACAACAACGATGATTCAGTACAAATGATCATGTGTTCATTGGATCGAACGGGCTAGCAAGTAAATTGCAAGTTTTACATGATCCGCGATTATGCTATCGCTTTTATGACAGCTCATCACAAGCTGACAGGTTTGTGTATCGAGGTGCACGTGTTAGTTTTTTGTTTTTCAACCGTACTGCCCCATAGCAACTTTCGATTCATCTCCAAATCAGATCTCGTCTGGCGTAAGCTGAGCACTGACTGACAATTGTTGCAGCACCCCTGCCGTTTCGAGTATGACATTAAAATGGGAAGGAATATATTTTGCTGGGATTCGGTTTAACTATTAAACGGAATTTACGATTGTAACCGTCTTTAAAGAAATATAGACATGCACATGATCATAATTGAAGAAAATGATTCACTTTTTGTTTCGCGCTGAATCTCTGGTTGACTCAACGATCATTCGGAACTCTGCTCTATCAACTTTGCATACGTTTCGGTTTTCAATTTTCTTTTCGTGATGACCGTTTTGAACCCTAGCTTATCAAAACGATTTGTCATTATTTTCACGCATGTTTCATTGAGCATTGGTAACAAGCTTGTTGACGGGATTATCAAAATTGACACTGAACTAATTAATTTTTCAGTAAACAAATCAGCAGATGTTCTTTTGAGTGTTAAAAATGTCCAAATACCAGCTTGCTGCGACCGAATTCGAATACATATATCAAAAGCCTTCATAAAGCTAAGACAAATAACAGTTTGAATTCAAAGCTTTTCATGATTATAATTCTCAAGGATGGTGACATTTAAAAATAAGTAGATATGCTTAAGGACTGTACTCGCAAAAATACAACACTTTTTCGATACAGCTTTTGAATGCGTGGATTGAAATTGATGTAATTAATTTTAAAGGCCTTAAAGTTAAAAAAATAATAATAAATCTATAGATAACCATATCTTTTTGTATGGTACGAAGTGTGCCTTAAGTTTGAACTACGATTAGCAAAATCTCTAAAAAAAAATTTACTCATGACTAAATAAAGAATAATCATCATTTTGAGCTTTTCTTTTTCTGCCGACAACTAACAATGATTCAAGGAAGTGTATGTAGAAAATTGGGAAAGGCCTAACCCAACAAACATTTTGGCTGTTTAAGAACGGCATTTTGCTGAACATAAGCTGAGCTGAAGCGTAACTGCTGCTTACTGGCTGAATACAGAAAACTGTAACTATGTTTCAGCGTTTTAAGAAGTCTTTGTGCAGTCAATGTTTCTATAGTTGAAGAGTTGTTTCTATAACAGCTCTCAGCCTTTGTTCACCCATTCGCTACCATTGGAATTTAACAGATGTGAACTGTGGTAAAGCTGCCCTGCGCCGTGATGATGACTAGCACTAGATTGAAAGCAGAGGGGAATTTTTGTTTTCTTTATAGAGTATTTCCTGAAACAGATTGTGGTAGGGTAACTGTTGTTTTTGTTTTGAAAAATGTAAACGCCATTTTGATTTTGATGTTAAGCACTGTTCAATGCTTTCTTTCAAAAACTTCTTTAATTAATATCATTAACATACCTTACTGTCTTAACTTGTTATGAATTTACAATTAATTAAATAAAGAATTCATATTCTCCTCACCAAGTTGCGCTTGCGAAACCACTACAATTGCATTGCCAATTTTATTTCGTTACTATTTGGTCATTGAACATGCGTAATGCTGTTGTTATGTTTACCCTACCACGATATGCCGAGAAAATGGGAAAATCAGCATGAGAAATCAGCTGTTCGTTTGACAAGTTGGGAAATGCCTTATTGGCGATTTGACGATTTTCACTTACGGAACTAACAAAAGGGTGATGATAGCTGATTTTTAACACGGCAGTGAATATGAAATGTTTTAAAAATTATGTTTTTTTCAGAAACTGTATCATTTTGGAAAATAACAAGGGCTGGATCGAGTACGAAAATCTTCAATCTATCAGATCCAATGATTTTTGCAAACGCAATTAAAATATTTCATATATAGTTTTTACCAAACATTTATTTTAAAATTTTATGAAGGATTAATCATCGTAATTTATGTTTGTTGCTTTTAATTTATCGGCCTTATCGGTGAAAAGTTATGTCTTTTTTTAGTAGGGACATCTAAAGATTATGAAATTTATATAGATGGATAGAAGGTTAGATGAAATGAAAGATGGTGAACATGAACGGGTAGAATTTATTTAGAAGCATCATCATCACTTTTATGTTCCTCACGGGCCAACGATTATGTAGTGGTAGATACAGATAGAGTTGCATCTACCGCCATACATTAGTAGGCCAAGCGTGGTTCGCCCCACAAGATGAAAACTTGTAGTGTGAACGAACAAAAAGACCATCTTTTCACCATCTTTCATTTCACCATTTTCACTGACTTTCATTTCATCTAACCTTCTATCCATCTATAAAAATTTCATAATCTTTAGATGTCTCTACTAAAAAGGACATCACTTTTCACCGATAATTAGAATTTATTTTGAAATTTAAAGATTTTATGGAGAAGAAATCTACGTCTCGGTGGCCGAGTAGATAGCGTGGTGGCACAGTAATCGCATGGACCACATGAGGCATGGGTTCGATTCCCATCTCGGTACTGGGTGTTAAATGTTAATCTTAAGTTGTCCACGATTATTCAGTCTGTGAGCCGAAATCGGCTAAGACGGTGTATGTTTTTTAAAGAAATATGTCTGGCTTGGTGAATATACGAAACAACGCAACGTTCATCAGATTGAACTTAAGCTTGTTAATCCATATCCATTTGAATTTGGCAGTGTTTGATAACATAACCATATAGGGAAATTTTAAATTAAAAAAAAAAACACTCATATGTAAATAACGAATTAACTAAGCGAATATTGAAATTAAATTGAATTTATTTCCGAGCTGTGCAATTAATAACATTGTAAATAGTAGTGTAAAAGTTTCCTCATTTGAAATTCCTTATCATCATCAATTTTTCCATTTTGCCAAATTCCGCAATTTCATAGTTTGCAGCATTCCCTAGAGCTTCTGTTGTGAATGTTGATGGTTGATAATCTCTTCTATTCAAACGGGTGCAAATTGTGTTTCAGAAAATAGTTATTTGAAAATTGATTCGGAGTTTTCTTCTCTATTAAAGGGTCACTTTCAGCACAAATTATATTCTCTAAAATTTGCATTTCAATCTGCTAGGCAGCAGTCGTAACTTGGTATGGACATACAGTCCATTTAACACCAATTGCGTTGTTTTCAATTTTATAAGGCTTCTTAGAATGGTAGAGTTGAGAAATACCTCCGAAATAGCTATTTTTCATTATCTTTAAAATGAGATCAGAAGATTTGCAATATGTCCTAAGACGGCTGAGATATAAAATCAAAATTTGCATGTTTTTTAGCGGGTGTTCCCAAACTTTTGGCCGGCAGTGTATATATATAAAAATGGATTTCTGTCGTCTGTCTGTCTGTCTGTTCCATATAGACTCGAAAACTACTGAGCCGATTTGCGTGAAACTTGGCATATGAGGGTATTGGAGGTTCGGGAAGGTTCCTAAAATAGTTTGGGACCCCTCCCTCTTCCTGGAAAGGAGGAGGGGGTCTTCCATCCGAAAGACAAATGTTTGCATAACTGAAAAAGCAAGTGGTACAAAATTTGGCGTGGGATGATATTTGGGTACGGAAAATATGTCTATGCTTATTTGGGATCCCTCCCCCTTTTCAAGAGTAAGAGAGTAAGAAGGAGGGAGGGGGTCTTCTTTACAATTTTTTACACAACTCAAGCCAATGAAACCAAATTTGGAAAAGGATCAATACCATCCTTCCGAAAAATGTATTCTATGATTATGTCATACCCCTCCCTTTATCCAGAGGAGGATATAGAAAGGGAGAAGGGTGGCTCCTATACCGCTTTATTGCATAAATTGAGAACTATTCGAGCAAACGGATCCTACTTTGGCTTGAAAGGGCATTTGGGTATGAGAAATAGTTCTTTGACCGATTGTTGCCCTTCCTTCATTCCATTGGAGAGATAGAAAGGGGGGAGGGGACTCCTTTGCAATTTTCAAAATAACTGGAAAACTAATCAAGCAAATGGAACCAAATTTGGTATGGGAAGGTATTTGAATACGATAAATTATACTATGATATTTTGAGAACCCTTTGTTCTTCCAGTGGGAATATTTTCAGAAGAGAGCATGCTAGCATACATATGACATGGGAAATCATTTTGGTACGAGAAATGGTTCTATTATTATTTGAAACACCAGTCTTTGCCAGGGAGTACGCAATACAATTTTGTTGGTATAACTGGAGAAGTAATTAAGCAAATAAAATCAAATTTGACATGGTATTTAAATACGAGATATGTTTCTATGAATGTTACAGACCCTTCTGTCTTGCAGTGTGGAGAGAGGATAGACGGCGAGCGTTGTATTGCTTAAGAACCTATAACCAAATGGAATCAAATTTGATATAATATGTAGGATTTCTTTTAACAAAAAAATTTCATCCCTTCCTCTTTCCAGCAGTTGCAGATTTGAAGGGAAAAGGGGGACCCTCACTTGAATGTCGAACAATTATCAGATAAATGTAGCGAAATATGAAGTTATTTAGAAACTGAAACTAATAATATGTCGTGAGCCCTTTCTGCCTTGGAAGGGGGAAAGGGTGCAGAATCCATACTAGTAAAACAAACATTTTGTCATGGTTTAAGAAAACAGAGCGAAAATTGCAGGTCTTTGAAAATTAATTAAGAAGTCAAGTTTCAGAAAATAAGACTAAATCATCTTTGAAGTGCAATTCGAAACTCCTCGAAAATCTTCAAAATTTAAAAAGTTGAAGCTCTCATTTTAAAGCGGTTGCTTCTGAATTATGTATAAATTTGATTCAAAATGATTCCAACAAAAAAAAAACCAATTTCAATAAATTCCTATTATGTCATTTTCTTGCAAGGTGTAGCAAAGCACACCGGGTCAGCTAGTAACTTAGCATAGCATAGCATAGCATAGCATAGCATTGGGTGACTACACACATCTATAATTGGCTGATACACAGGGTAAAACTAATAATCAAGCCCAACCCAAGATGCCAAAATGAGTATCTGGATTCAATACTCATTTCAAGGGTTGTTATTGAGGATTAGTATGGTACCATAATGCACACCGTGTCAAGTCAATGTAATCATGTTGGGATAGTCTGAAACAGCAAAATAAACTTTTCAGGTGCAGAGAACTCATACGACCGTACATATAAAGATGCTGTTTCAGATAGGTAAGGGAAGGGTTATTTATGTTTAAAGGAAATCCTACTTGGCAAATAGGATTGATGAACGAAAAAATGTTCCAAAATAACACAGATACACAAATAAAAATGGAAAGGGGTCGCCAATATTTTGTACCAGCTGAGTTCATAAATAACTTGAAATGTTTGTTTTTTTTTGTTTTTTTGTTTTTCTGGGATTTTAACACTCTCGTGTTATTCATCCCCTGAATAACTTGAAATGATGGGATTGATGCTGCAGTGAAATAATCATCTTCTATGATATAAGTATCCTGGTTCCTTTGAATTGCCACTTCCGGTTCTTTGAAATTTCTTCACTTCTTTTGTATCACAATTAATTTGAAGCGTGATCGTACCCTCCGTTTTTCATACCGGTCTCATAGGAAAAAAATATCGAAAAAAAGAAAAATATACCTAATATGAATGAAGTTGTGTTATGTTCTGATAAAACTGAAAGGTAATCTAAAAATTTTTAAACGACAAATGTGTAATAGAATACTTACTAAATATTTGAAAATAATAGAAATCTTACCTTACCTTTGAAATAAGATTCAGGTTAGTTTTCTTTTAATTTTATCCTACCAAAGTTAAAAAAAAATATCGAAGTATCGAACACCAGCTAGTAGCAATTGTTTTGGCAATGATCCCCCTCTTCCAATCTAAAAAAAACTATACTCATCCGTATTTTTCGATTCCGGATCCCTTGGTTCTAAAGGTTAAGGTTAAATTGTTGTATCTCGAAGAGTCGTTTTGATCTGCTGGGCATCATTTGAATTCAGTGGCCTCAGCATTTCCAGGCGCTCCCGCTTTCCGCAAAATCCGGGGGACAATCCAAATAGAAAAATAAACTGATTCTTCTTCAAAACTTGATTTTGAATTTTAATGATTTTTCAGCACCAAAAAAAAAAAAACGTGTCCAGCACACCGGGTCAGCTAGTAACTTATAAAAAAAAAGTCATAAATAGTTTTTTAAATACTTTGAAATCTGTAGATATAACAGAGATTATCCAACTCGAAGAGGAAGGATGTCCATAAAAAGTCAACATAAAATATGACACAATTCTAGAAAAAAAAATCAAGTGATTTCAATCAATTTAACAACAGAATCCAATTGTGACACAATAAAAGGGTATTTATCATTTTGGATGACACATTTTGTGATATTGTAATATTAGGAGATTTAATGCTATGCATTTTTTACAATTACATTACAATATCTTAATCTAATATAATGGAATGTGGAGAAGGGGTCTCCCAAAAAAAAAATAGTCATGTTTGCGGACCTGCTCAGATAAATGTAATTCATTTTGGCATGGAACGGTATATGAAAACAAGAAATATTTCTTTTATATTTGAGATCCCTGCTCCTTCGAGCGCAGAAATGGTAAGAGAGAGGGGGCTCACAAACATTTTTTTTTTGTAAAATTCAAAAAACGAATCGAGCAAATTGATCCAAGTTTGGCGTTGGAGGATTTTTGGGTACGATAAATGTTGCTAAGATTAAACATGACCGCTTCCTCCTTCCATTGGGAAGATATAACCTAATACATAAATCGAAGAGAGAGAAGTGGGAAGAAAGAAAAAGACAGGGGATTCTATTCTTTTTTTAATATAATTTTAGAAATAATAGAGAAATTTGAGCATGTAATTTCGCATGGTAAGGTATTTAGGTACAAGAAATGATTCTATATGAAAATTAATTATAGCTTTTTTCGCCTGGCTGAATAGAGTCTTAATTTAAGATTTAAAACAAAACAATGTAAACAAATAAATTTCAAGTTTGGAAAATAGTATACAAAATAATGATTTTTGAAATTTGCACTAAAATGATGTTCAAATGAATCAATTTAAATATTTTTTACTAATTTCATAATAAGGTTCGTTGCTGCAGCCCTTATCGTAGAGGATAGCCTTCAAGTCTTCTAAGCCTTCAAGTTTTCTAAGATCGAATTCCGGCCACGGTATACAATATATAGTACACTTTCTGTGGGTTGGTGGTTTAAGTATTTGTAAGATGCTAGCAATCATATCTTTTAAAGATGTACGCTCAGGGTTAAGTAAAAAGAATCTTTTCGAGGAAATATCAAGTTTAATTGAGATCCTGTATATGTTTGTGTTCGTTTTTTTTCAAAAGGTATAGAATACACACCGGGTTAGCTAATATTTTTTTAATATTGTTACTTCTCAATAGGCTTTTCAACAACTGATACGTGGCGTCAGTTTGAAAAGAGGCGCTAGCAAACAAGTTCCCTGTTTACGGATAACGTTTCTGATAACAATTAATAGTGTTTTAAAATAACTGCAAAAGCTTTTGTTTTGCTCCGGCTACGATAGTCATTCCCAACGTTTTCATTTTGTTGGCGGAAAGAGTTTACAATTTTATGGGATACATGTGGGGTTTACTATTGACTAAAATACCTTCGGAAATGCTTTTTACTTTCTATTCTGTAAAGGAAATATTTTATTTTGCTGTAATTTCGCGTTTTTTTTATATTGAAACTTGTGTTGGAAAATGGTTTTCTCAGTCTGAATATTAGGTATTGAATTTAGATAGATAAAATCGCTTGCATTGACCTCTTTTTTTATATTTTTTTAGTTTCGAAAGATCTTTATCTAAAATATTCTTTAAAATTTTTATTGTTTGTATTGTTTTTTGAACGCTCGAGTTATTTTTTGTGTTCCAATCCAGCTTCGAAGAGCCGAACCAACATTATACAATCCTGCTCATGATCGATTATTTTTTCTCTCTTATCACCGCTTTAGGAATCAGACGCTAAACTCGTTTGCATTTTTGAAAGGTTGTAAAACTGTCCTGTCATACTTAAGTGCGATCGCTAATGGTCGTAGTCGTAAAATCAAAACCGTCATCCGCTTTGGTGTTTTATTTGGGCTTTTTGCGGTTGTGATTTTAACTGAGATTCATCGTATTCCGTAGAGAGTTCTATTTCGGTGATTTGAGTTGATGGTCTGAGAAAACATAACTTTAACTTTTTATTTTGGAATGATCTTTTCCGAATACAGATAAATATTTGGTAAACTCGTTGAATTGCAGAGAGAAATTGTTGCGAGCGGTTCGAAAAATAGGACAAAGCAAACCAAATTTGGAGGTTTGAAAATTTTCTTGTGCAATTCATTTACCGTAGCTGAAACCAGTGGAATTGACTGATTTTGTTTACTTTTTAAATCTACCGGAACTGTTTTTCGCTATACCTAAGTAGGTACATCACTTCACTAACCAGATTTTCAGCTTGTTTGCTGAATGCTTATTGAATTAATATGAATTGTTTAACACATAATCAATGGCTTTGTGTTTTTATGCACTCATATTTAACCACTACAAAATCTTAATATTAGGTCTATAAATCTGTCATACTTACGAGCTTGAACATCCTTTTCATCTGGAGATTTTTCCATGTGACTGTTTTTCCCGAATCCATTCAACTCGATACCCTTTTCATTGTTTTTCAGGTCACCGTCCGCCATTCTGTCGTTCGATCTGTGATATTTAAAGTATTCCAAGATCAGTAACACTTGTAATGCTCGACTTCCTTTAATCTAGACGCGAGAAATTGATACGATAGCCTCGGTTTGGCCGATATTCGTATGGGACTTTGGCGGATGATCCGACCCTTGTGAATTTTTTCACACCACTAATTACTGTTTCGAACAACAGCGCGCTTCTGCTAAATTCCGATCCGAATCACCAGAAGAGATGCAGTGATGGCGAGCCGGTTGCCAGCTTCCGAATTATTGCACACGGTGGGAACTAAATGTAAGTACCGATTCTGTTTTTTATCACTCTCTGCTCGGTTTGTTTTTGCCCCTCTCCACGACCAGGTCGATATTTTCCCAGCACAACACCTCGAGTAGGTTGAAGAGAACTAAAGTTCGATCGCGCGAACTGAATCGGACGTATACTTAGGCTATTGTGGCAGAAAGTTACGCGCGCGCTCTGCCTGAATCCCGGAGCCAATATCCGCTTCGTTCATTCCTGAACGGAAGCAACGGTTAGAATGCGCGCATGATTTGATTCCAGCGTGCGATGTGGCGCTCCGATTCGAATTCGTTCAGGTGCTCCACTATCGAACACGAACGGGGGGCACCAACACAAGGAGGTGATAAATAGTGTGGCACCTCATCAGGTTTCCGAACAGTGCGTCAAATGTTGGCTGTACTGATTGGGGAAATTTAAATTTAACTTTTATCAAATGGTAATCAGAGTGAACATAAAAAATAGGTTCTAAAATTCAAAAAATAGCTAAACTTCGATTTATCAACGCCTACCCCTATGTGGTGGTTATCGAAAGCTATTTCAAATTTCCCTTTTTTTGAGTGAAGAGCGAAGAGCTCCTAAGAAGAGGATTGAAAACGTTTTCTTGAAAGTTTTAGTGAACCTAGAAATTTCAAAACAGACAGTTTAGCAACCTTTATGCGTTTTATGTGCTAAAAATTGAAAGTTGATGTGCTTATCAATGAACCGTTATCAAGCTTTCAAGTTCCATACGACTCCAAATTGGTACTTATATGCACCTTGGGTGAGGTAGATGCTACGATGGCGCTGCTCTGCGAAGTAGTTCCACCTCCACGTGGTGCAGAGTGGAAACGTGTCTACAGACTTGTCACCTGTAGGCGTACGATCGAGAGAACTACACGTAACACTTGGTGCAGCCAGCCCGCCGACGAGCTGCGTGCCGAGTGTGGCAAAAACGTGGTGCGACTGGGCACCTTGGTACCAGTGCTCAGTTGCAAGAGGGAGGGTCGAAACGTGTATCGGGTAGTCGCGACATCGATATGCGGGACGACCAAATGTTCGAGCAGGTTTTGATCGATCTGCCTTTTGGGGAGGTTCCTGGCCCCGATTCGCAGATACGATCGACTCACGACGGACAGAGGGGTCTTGTGCCATAACATGTGGCCCCCAGTGGATGGGCCTCAGGATGAGTCTCGAAGAGTCGAGACGGAGAAATAGTGGATGTGTGGATATCTCCAGACCCGAGGAGAGGCGAGTTGCTCTCGTATCGAATTGGGTCAAGAGGAGAGGCGGGTAAAGACATCTTAAATTTTGTTAAGAGGATGAGCGTGAGAGGGTCTCGAGTCACGAGAAGAGGCCGGTCAAGACGTCTCGAATTGTGGCAAGAGGCTGAATGTGGGACTCGAGTCACGAGTAGTGGCGAACGGATAGTCCCGTGAGTCGTGAATCGTGACACCAAAGTTGATGACGATTGCTGGTGTAGTACGTAAAAATGAGTATTGCCGTGGAGCGCTTTGCGCGAGTATGGTCTTCCCATCATGGGTATAGCCTTAGTTGTAGGTCCGGATGGGAAATATGGTCAGATGCCCCAGGTGGGCTTTATGGTGTAGGGGAACATAGTATCATGATTCATCAATTGCACCCATGGACCCAGAGTAGCAAACTGGAGGACGCGGTGACTCGCTGCGCCTTGGATTGCAATCCGTAAAAAGGATTGGGTGATCAACTTATAAAAAAAAGATGCTACGCTCTGGGCTGGTAGATCTACCTCCTCGTGGTCCTGGTCGGAAACGTGTCTACAAGTCCGGCGTATTGCAGATGTACGGCTAAGAGAACTATCACTAAACCCACTAGAGGCCGTCGACGGGTCTGCCAAACCCGTGCGGAAGAAGTGGTGCACCCGGGTACTTAGGTACCAGTACTCGGGTGTGAGGGTGAGGGTTCAACATCGGTATAGACCTGACTCGCAAAATGAGTAGATGCGCAAAGTGGTGGCCAATGGTGGGCAAATCACTTAGGGACGTGTTTAACCCGTCAGTGTCAGTGAGGTACAGTATGCCGGAGGTGTCAGGGTTCGACACGCGTTTCGGGAAGTGATGCGCCTGAAACGCGAGTGCGACCTGATGAGGGCGGTCTACAGCTTGATTTACGCTTCGGGGAGTAAAGCACCCGACTTGAAAATTAAGTAGTTGCGCTGAGTGGTGACTTGTCAACTCATCAATTCATCAATCGAAAACGTTCACTGAAGAAGGTAGTAAGTTGCTATCGAAATACTGGTATATGAACTTTTCATTTACCGTGGTTGAATAAAAAGGAATCTTTCGATTGCTTTGATTCAGTTGAATCATTCAACCAAGTAGGCTCATACCACAACAGAACACTAGAGAGTTCGGAGGAGTCTGAGTCCTACACGTGGCTTAGGAGGCTTGCCTCCTGACCCGCGTGTTCGAACAGAGAAAGTGTCGTCGACAACTCGCTTTGTGTTTCTGGACTTCCTGGACTAGATCCACAAAGTTAGTAGTGAATGGGGACCTCTTTTAACACGATGAGATGTCGGGTCCTAACTCGTCAGAGGAGGTGTTGCGCATCGAGTTGTGTTAGAATGAGGTATTTGCTGAAAGAGGATTCGGAAACGAGTATTGTCTTGGAGCGAATTAGCGCGAATTGACCTCCCACTATTGAAGTATAGTATGGCAAACAGTTCGACGAGGGAACAAAGGTGGCCCAGGTGGACTTTATGGCTTAGGGGGTACAGAGTTCCTTAGCATTGTATCATAAAGTCATCCAATTGCACCCATGGACCCAGAGTAGCAAACTGGGGGGACGCGGTGGCTCGCAGTGCCTTAGAATGCAATTCGTAAAATGGATTTACCACCGAGGTTAACAACTAATAAAACAAAAAAGATGCTACATGTAGTTTTGACTCTACAGAGCATTTCCTGAGACAGATGGTGGTAGGGCAGAGATGCCAGGTCGTTTTGTCAAAAATCAGGACACCTCGAAGAAAATAAATCAGAATTTTTCAGGACACCACTAAATTGGTGAAAGTAACATGCAGTTCTGCTTGAATTGCATAACTAAAGGCGAAATATACACACAAAACTTTCGGGGCTCCACTTAGCAAAATTTCGCTGTTACTTTCCGTTAGAAAAATATTTTTTTACCGTCGAGTTAGCAAAAAGCTAAATTTACTTGATTTCAGTAATTTTAAAGTTTATCTTGCTCGATTTTAGTAAAACGAAAGTTTTTTAGCCGCTTTGTGTACAGACAGCAGCCGCCGCGTGTTGGGAGGAAAAAAACAAACTGACACGATTGAGCGCGGTTCCGAAAGTTTAATTCTGGTGCTCCTAAAGGGGGCTAAGTCAACTACGATATACTAGCCTAATCGACGCCGGAAGCGTACAGGTAGGGTCAATTATAAATTATAAAGATTTTCCAACTTTTTAATTGTTTATTATTTTTCTACCAGGTTACAACTTCAAAAAGAAATCCTCAACAGTCTGGAAATGGAAAGGGCCGAGACTGAAAATTCAACGAGCTCCATCCGACACACAACTTAGTGCATTCGTTGGTAAGAATGGCATTGCAATCCGCTCGCCGGAAGGTGCGTCCCCAGGATCGGAACTCCTGTTCTACAAAGTGTCAAAATTTTTAAGAAAAATGTGAAAAATAAATTAAAAGTGAATGAAATTTGAGTATTGTATTTAAGAATCAAACATTCCCCCTAAATCTCCACAGAAAAACCATAAATTTTAAAATTTCAGGTCCGGGCGATCTTTTTCTCCGGTTTTTGCTAAAAAAGTGAGCAAAAATAGCGGCGGCTAAATTTTTCTCCCGTTTGCTAAAATTTTAGTTCGAAAAAATTGCTAAATTGATTGCTAAGATTTTAGCTGGTCAAATTTGAGCAAAATTTTGCTAATTTCCGGCCTCGAAAGTTTTGTGTGAGGGGAGGAGGGCTTTAATTTTTTTACTTAACTCAAGAACTAATCAAGCAATTGGAACCGAATTTGGCATGTGAGGGTAGTTGAATACAAGAAATTTTTCTACACACAAAACTTTCGAGGCCGGAAATTAGCAAAATTTTGCTCAAATTTGACCAGCTAGAAACATAGCAATCAATTTAGCAAAAAAATTTAACTAAAATTTTAGCAAACGAGAAAAAAGTTAGCCGCCGCAGTTTTTACTCAAATTTTTAGCAAAAACCGGAGAAAAAGATCGCCCGGATCTGAAATTTCAAAATTTATTTTTTTTTATCGGGAGAATCAGGGGGAATGTTTGATAATGTAATAAAATACTCAACTTTCATTCAATTAAGATTTTTTTTTCACATTTTTTTTTAACTTTACACATTTTATAAAACAGAAGTTCCGATCCTGGGAACGCACTTTTCGGGAGCGAAGTGTCAAGCAAATGCACCGGATGTGTGCCTGAATGAAGCTCGTTGAATTTTTAGTCCTGGTCCCTCTTCATTTCCGGACTGTTGCGGGTTTCTTGTTGCAGATTTGACCTGGTAAAAAAAACAAACAAACAAACAGTTTTGCAATTAAAAATACGGAAAATCTGTACAGTTTATGATTGAACCTTACCTCTGTTTGCTTCCGGTGTCGATTTAGCCAGTATTTTGTTGTTGACTGAGCCACCTTTTGAACCACCAACATCGATCTTTCGGAACCGCGTTCAATCGTGTCTGTTGTTTTTATTTTTCGTCTCCCTACCCGCGGCGGCTGCTGTCTGTACACAAAGCGGCTAGAAGTCCTTCATTTTACTAAAATCAAGCAACATGAACTTTCATACTGCTAAAATCAAGTAAATTTAGCTTTTTGCTAACTCAACAGTAAAAAAATATTTTTGCTAACGGAAAGTAACAGTGAAATTTTGCTAAGTGGAGCCTCGAAAGTTTTGTGTGTATGGTTATTTGAGACATCTCCTTTCTTCGAGTGGGGTGGATGAAAAGCCCCCCCCCCCCCCCCCCCCTTCCATACAATTTTCATACTTAGCTCGAGAAATTATCGAGCAAATGGAACAAAATTTGGCGGGGGAAATGAAAATGAAGGAAAAATGATTATATGATAAATTGAGGCCCCTTCTTCCTTTCAGCAAGGAGATATAAATGGGAAAAAGGAGCTTCCATATTTTTTTTACACAAATTGAGAATTATTTGAGCAAATGAAACTAAATTTGGCATCCAAGAGTATTTGAGTACAAGAAATATTTCTATGAATTTAAAGTACTCACTCCTCCATCCAATGGAGAGCTAGAAAGGGGAAATGTGACTCTCTTACATGTTTTTGCATAACTCGACTAACCAACTGACCAAGCGAATGAAACCAAATTTGGCATTGGATGGAAATATTTCTATGATTATTTGAAACTATTTCTTTCTAGGAGTAGGAGCATAGGATAGACGATAGAGCAAGCGAGGAGGGGGGCTTCCATACACTTTTGCATAACCCGAGAACTTATCTAACAAGTCGACAATATTTTACATGGGAAATTATTTTTAAATGGTTCTATGACTATTACCACCCTTCTTCCAGAGAGCAGGAACTTAGGAAGAGGATGGCCCAATACAATTTTGTTAGCACAGGTTCTCAATTTATGTTGACAAAGCCAGCGAATTGGAATCAAGTATGGCATGGGAAGATATTTGAGTACGAGATAGAGGGTAGGAAAGGATTAACTTTGTTGTAAAGCTAAAAACATATCAATCAATGCATGCACGCAGCGAAAAGATTTTTTATTTCAAAGGAAAGTGCCGCAAAAACAAAGGATTTTTTCCTTTGATTTTGGGATAAATAAAAATTCCTTTGATTCAAAGGCATTTTCCTTTGTTTCAAAGAATTTTTCTTTTGAAAAATCTTTGAATCAAAATATTAATGCTTTGGAACAAAAAACAGTTCCATTTGATGCAAAGTTGTTCTCGTTTGCTACAATGTAATTTAGATTTAGATTTAAAAGGATTGATTCATTGAACCATTTTTCTTTTATTCCAATTGGACGAAATATTTTCTGTTGTCCCGAAGTTCCTATTAGGAATGTTGAATAATAAAAAGAAAGAATTTACATTTTAAATTCATTTTTATTCACAAAATTAACACTAACACTGGTTCACTATAATTTTGGTCCTAATTTTGGCCTAAGGGCATTCTTCTTGGGCCGCTCAATAGACTTCCGGAAGCAGCTCCGGTTGCTATCTTTGGTGCATGGCGCATGGTCATCCAACTGGTGATTACCGCTGAAGATCGGGCCGAAGATAATCAGACCGCTGGATTTGGGGCGGAATCTGCCGTGGTCCTGTAATGCAAGAGCTTATATAAAATCTGAAACATTCACTTTTTGATTAATGGATTAACACAAACTTACCATTCTTCATCCTGAATCCTCCTAAAGCTATCTCTGAATCACTAGTTTTGATTTTCAACACAACCGGACAAACTTTATTCGAAATTCGGTTCTTGCTCAATCCAAAATATCTTCTAAGTTTAAAATTTTAATTTAAACAAATTATTCCTTTCTGTTGAAAACAATTTTCTTTGGTTGAAAGAAAATTTACTTTGATTTTAACGAAATGTGCAATTGAACAAATTTCTTTTGAATCAAAGAATTTGTTTAAAATCAAAGTCCAAAATTATTCAGTTCAAAAAATTAATTCTTTCTTTCAAAAATTATTCATTTGAATCAGAACGATAATTCATTGATTCAAAGAAAATAGGAGTTTGATTCAAAAAACTGAATGTTTTGAATCAAAATCAGTTTTGTTTTGTATCAAAATCCAAGTTTTCTCTGCATGTGGGATTAAATTTGACATAAGAGGTTATGAGTATGATTATTAGAGACCCCGACTTCATTCCAGCAGTGGGGGATGGGAAGGACAGGAGAGCTCCCTTACCAGTTTTTTACGGCATGAATCGGGAACATATCAAGCCATGGGACCATATTTTATAAGATAGGTTGTTTGCGTATAAATGGGCGAAGTCGGGACGAAAGAGGCAGGTTTTATTCATATTTTATTTGATATAACGCGAAAACTCTTATCAAACAAATGGAGCCAAATGTGGCATGATCAATTTCTCAGATTTTCGTCATATTTCTAAGCTATAGTCCTTGAACCCTTCCCGCATTGGAAGGGGGAGAGTGTGGAGAATTTTGATCAACTACTTGAAAACAAATTAAGGTAGTTTCTGAAAATTAGTTCATGTCATCTTTGTATTGCAATTCGAAGCTTTGGCGTCATCTCTCATTCTATAGCGGTGACTTTTGATTTATGTTGTAATTTGATTTTAAATTAAGCTCACAAAACAATTAATATTTGAATAATTTTTAGAAAATTTAATTTATTTTTGAAAGAAGTAGCAAAGTTCACCGGGTCAGCTTGTAGCTTATAAAATTTAAAGTAAAGTAAAAAGTAGAAGATATTGTCAAAATTTAACAGCAGATTGTTAAAACAAAAAAAGAAAAATTAAATCATGTATTTTTTTTTGAAAAATAAAACAAAAATCGATCAAAAGTTTGTGTACAACGAAATAACATGTCCCAGAATTTTAATTACCAAGAAATCTTAGAAAACAATTCATATTACACAACTTAATTAATATTTCTCTAAGGTGCTTATTTTGAATTTTTGAAGAATTTGGGGCGCTTATTCGAAATATGCAATAAATAAGTTTTTCTATCAGCTCTTGTTTTTTAGATAACTTTCCAAAATTGACTAAAAATCGTTCAATAATTTTTTGCACTTTTTGGTAAAACTATAACATGAGAAAGATAAAAAAAATTGTTTTAATTCAATGATCAACTTTTCCGAAGACCAGCTGTTGATAACGTTATAAATACAATATGTATACTATAATCTATAATCTATAATCTGAGGCAACAAATTGGAAGACTTTGCTTCTTTTGAAATTGAAAGTCAGGAAGTGTAACACCATCTAGGGAGAAGGTGATGCAATTCTTAATGACTGTAATTTCATAAAACGGAGAGTTGACGAGTAGCGCCAACCGAAGTTTTAGGCGACTGTTTATGCACGCAGAAAAATAGAAATTAGTTTCAAAGGAAAGTGCCACAAAAACAAAGGATTTTTTCCTTTGATTTTGGGACAAATAAAAATTCCTTTGATTCAAATGCATTTTCTTTTGATTCGAAGAAATGCCTTCCTTTGAATCAAAACTTTTTCTTTGTTTCAAATAATTAAATGCTTTTGATTCAAAAACCTTTTCGTTTAATTTTATGAAATTTTCCATTATTCCAACGGTATTTGGGTTTCAATTTAAAAGCATTTGTTGTTCAATTCTAGTTTTTGTTCCTAAAAATTCTAGTACTACATATTAGTTTTCATCCTATTGGAAATTAAATGAAATCAATTATTTATGGTTAAAACATTTTATTTCCTTTTCAGTACATGTTCATCACTTATATTATCGATTTTCCACAGGGACTTCTTGAACCGGTACATCTGTAAAAAAAGAGGAGAACACATAGGTAATACGGCTTGTTATGAAGCTTTCAAAAAACGACATTAAGCTAAATAATGCAATTTAAAAAAAAATCAAAATTATTGGCATACATTGTATGAAAAGTACTTACTGGACGATGTTTATTGGCGGACAGTTCCATCCGAACAACCGATGAAGGGTTTCGGCACCATTTGTTAAGTCTCTTTGGACCAGACCGGAAGCGATTGCAACCGCTTAGTCGGAGGACGGGAACAGTCGGTACAGTTTCCTCTTCAAATTAGTTGGATGAATGGTTGCCCTGAAAAATTGTATTACATAGACAGTTTATTTGAAACTAAATTAATTTTGAAAGACTTACCTAGGAGTCCACTGTCGTTTGTCCTCTCAAAGCTGTCGAAATTTTCCTACGCCGGGTTCGACTTGTGATTCCGGTGCTGTCTGGCGGTTGCGCGACAGGAAGATTCCGCAAAAAATAAATAGGTGGCTGTCTGTAAAAGCTTCTCGCCGATTCGTTCAACAAACAGAATAAGCTAATGAAGATGTGTCGACAGTTTGACGAAAAAATACTTTGGTTCAAAAGATAAATCATCTAAATCAATGAATTTTTACTTTGATTCTAAGTTAAAAAAAATATTCTTTGAATTCAAATTAAATATTTTGATTTAAAAATTGGGAACATTGGTTTTATGGGAAAAAAGTTCGGTTCAATATAAAATTTACTTGAATCGAGGAAATTGGATTTTGTTTCAATGTACACAAGGTTTTTGAATCAAAGATGTATTTTTTTTAGTTCAATGGTACAACTTTTCGCTGCGTGTGCGAATGCGAATGCGAATGCGAATATGTATACTATTGTATACGTATACATCTTTCTTTAAATTTCTGATCCCATCTGTTGATCGAGAAGCTTTAATGCCCAACCACTCACTCTCCCAACGGCAGCGGTCAGCTCGGTCCGTGAGATTGTTGTCGTTAATAATTCGCGATTATTAGAAGGTGTTGTACCTCCCTAATTAACGTAGAGTTTAGTTAATCTAAGCTAGAGAGATTAGTAAGGAACTCAAAGTAAGCGAGCGCCGATGCTCCTTATTCTATCCCATTCATTGCTCTCTAGACATTGTAAGCTTGAATTGACGTAAATTACGCTCTCTCACAAATTAATTGATTTGTTCCGCTTGCGTTGATTGCGATGATGATTACTGATCGTTCTAGTGACTTTCTAAACAAATTGTCCCGGTCATCGGCTGAGAGTTTAGAATACCTACATAATGAGTTACTCGTGGTTTTATAAATAGTATGTACAATATCAATATATAAGCCTATTTTTACATATGTGAGCTACTATGAATAACAGTTTTTAGGAAAATTTTAACAATTTTAACCATTTTTAAAAGGTTCAAAATTAAATACAAATAACGTGTTTAACGAAAGTTACATATACCTACGTGTATGCATGCTGTATGCGGTTTCCAACAGCTGCAATTTTCCATTGTACCAACTTGCATCTTTTTAACTGAACCCACATTTTACGGCTTACGCCATCTCGAAAGATTCTCAATTAACTTAATAATGAACGCAACGTAAAAGGGGATTTAGTCCAAATATTTCCGCGTTCGATGTTCCGGATGTAAGAGGGGATGTTTACCTATAATAATTAATAATTTATCAACTACGCATCAACCACAATGAGCACTTTCTAAAGAAATTATAAAGCGTTCGTTCACACCTTTGTCGTGTGACTCAAATTGGTCAATCAAAGCAAAACGCCTGATGATAATTGTATGAGCACCCGATTATCCGCAGCTACACCTTAGTAGATTGTCATGCGTTCTGTATTGAAATTTGTTTCAATAGGGGAGAATGAGGATACTTGATTCCTTAGCTACATCCCGAAACTTGAATGTCTTACAAAGATCAAATTTTTTTAAAATATTTACCAAATAGAACAAAACAACAAACCTGTTATCTAAAAAAGTATAAAAAAAGTTTTTGAGTTATTGCATTTTGTTTAAAAAATCAAACAAAATGTGACTTAAAGATCTTTTTATATCACTTTGAAATGTTTCCCACATGAAATAATAACAAAAAAAAATCTTATTTCAATATGTCAATCGTTAGAGTATAATAAGAACTTAAAAATGCCATATGTTCAAAATATGAGTAAATTCTATTTTTTTTTTAAGAATAAGTTTTCCAAAATGTATGACAAAGGCGAATCTACCAAGCAAGCCTCTCTAATAAAATAAATTAAATTAAAATGTATGTTACGGGTTCAATCGATCCCCAGAGTCCAAAAACATATATTTTTCATGATTATTCTTTAGTAATAATTTCGTACGAATATTTATCAAATAATTTCCTGATAAAAAGGACTAAAAATTAGATAATTGCGCCTAAAAGTATGCAATGATAGTCAATGGACCTTTTATCTTCAGAAGTTGCTTGATTTTCGCCCAAGCTTAGGCCTGAGGCCAGTTTCATATAACTTCCAGTCATTTTCAACATCTTTCACCTTATTTTATTCTTCTATCCGTCTATAATCTCCAATTCTTTATAATTTTTTCTCAAAGCTTATGAAATTTCATCGATATAGCCGATAAAATAATTTCATAAGATGAGAAAAAATCTTTGACCATTTTTCAAAATATTGCATAACCACAGGGACTAAAAAAACTTGACTTTAAGTACTTTTTCAGTTTTAGTTTTTACAAACTTCAACTAATTTTTCCTAAATTTTGAAACATATTAACATTGACCCATCGCTATATTTTTATGAAGTTTTTGTTTAAATTGTTTCACAAATAACTGAGACTGAGATATTTTAATTTATATGCAAAGTGAATATTGTGCTTTTCTCTAATTATTGCTCCCAAAATTTTGATTCCGGAACATAAACCTTTTTTTGTACAATGGGTTTTTTTCTAAATGTACTCGGAAACTTTTAAATTTCAGGTCAAGAGTTTATTACGAACCAAAACTAGATGTTTTGAACAATTTGATTTTGGAACTCATTCACCTCCACTTCAAAACGCAATTCTTATTCTAGAAACAATTTTATCGATCTACCAGATACTGTCTGCCCCGATTCGATTAAAAAATGGATGATAAAAAGGATGAAACCGATAAAAAACGGAAGAACTGATCATTACATGAGATTTGCTGTTTTATCTGTGCGTTGTATATACACAGGCGTTGCCTCAACACTGTATATCATGATCAAGTCAAATCAGTGATGTTAGAAAGCGCCGGCATTTCTACCAATACTTTTATGTCATGGATTCATCACGAAATGCAGTATTGAAGAAACGCCTGTTTATAGACAACGAAAGTATTTAAAAAAAATCCTATCACATTTCTCCGCTATCATTTGTTTTAGAATGTATGACAATTCTAATTCGAAATTGACCTGAATTCATCTGGGAATATTTTTGTATAGAAAAGTGTAGTTTAATAGCTTTTAACTAAACAGAAATGAATTATAAACAGGACTACATGACACATATTTTAACTGTTTAATTTTTTATTACATGATATTTTTCTAAGTATAAAGAAACTTTTATGAAACGGAAGGGGAAAAGTCTTTTGAGTAAGAATAATCGGTGATATTTGAAATTGGATTCACACCTCAGGCCGACGTAAGCTCATTTGAGCGATCTGAATTCTACTAAAATTCGCCTTGAAAATCTCTGGAATTACTTTCTGTAGGGTGACGAAAAATAAAAGTTCTAACTTTACCAAAACTGTTGGCTAACTTTAGGATTTTTTTTTATACGAGATTTTCATCCTCTGGGATGATTCATCCCTAAAAAAAAACTAACTTTAGTATTTAGATGTAGAAGATTTAAAGTGCTAAGGAAACACGCATCGAACTTATTTTTCGTCAGATTGACGTTAAAAATGAAGTTCATAGAGAAGTGCCTTACCTTTTAGAATAATTGAATTTTTTTTCTGGGATTTTCATCCTGTTGGATGATTCATCCATCCCTATGAGAATGATTGAATGTGTTGCGATGTTAAATTTAAATTTCTTCGCAAAAGTAAAGCAGCTAAAATCGTTCGACCTTACCAAAACCTAGTATACTTTCAGGCTATTTCTTATCGCTTCGATTTCTCAGTGTGGAACATGTTCCATCTAATCAAAAGAGTGTGGACCGCGTTATTGTCAAGTCATTTGACAAGCCAGTGTTCACGGAATTGTCTTTGAGCGCTGCTGGCATTGCTAATCTACTTTTTCCCTGATGCGTTGATTGTACAGCAGCAGTAGCAGTAATAAAATAGTGATACATTGGGGAAAAATTATCGCTCCGAGTAGGGAGATTTTGGCCAGATTTGTTTTCTGTTTTATCCATATCATTTGGGCGGAAGGTGGTACTGGTGTTCCGTTTCGTTTACTGTCGTGAACCCGTGGGAAAGATTGATTGATAGTGCGGTACAGTGAAAAACCCGTGATCTGTATGCGTTTTGTTTTTGCGTTGAACCTAGTTTTGTTTCAGCGAGAAAGAAAGGAAAGGAAAAATCACCCGTATCTGTTGAAGAGTTTTCGCAGTAAATAGTACGAGTCGAGGGCAGCAGGAATGGCGGCGGAGATTAAACCAGCACCACGAAGTGCCAACGATCGGTTCTGCACCACCAAGAAGCCGGAATTGCTGAGCAAGCTCGAGGGTTGCAATGATGACGTGAACGCAGCGCTCCTGATCCCTGGCGAAGAAGGCGTTATCAGTGTTTGCGATGACAAGTATGCTGTTAATTGAATTTTGCCTTGTTTATCGTTTCTGCACCTCCGCCAGAAAGTGTTGCATGCTAGAAGCTATATGCCACTTTCCTTCTTATTAAACTGCTGACGAATGATATTTTGTTTTCGACTATAAAGCGATCATTGTTCTAAGTTGCTCATCCGCGGTTTCGACAAATCATTCCACAGCCTCGTTAGTCTTTTTTTTTGCAAAAAGTGAGGCATTTGCAGCTCTTAATTTTTATTATCTTTGGTGTCTTGGATAAAAAGCGTTTTCCGGCAAAGCTAATCTGACGCAATCTTCGTTCAATATCTACTTTGCAGGCGCTAGATTATAATCTGTTGCATACACAAAGGCTGATGATTAATTTCAATTCCAAGTCCAGAATGAATCAATAGAAGGTTGATATAATATGATAAATTAGAATGGAAGATATTGATGATTAAGCTATTATATCAATCATATTCATCGTTCTGTTAATTGATTTACCGGTTATGGAGGGTGGCTTATAACTGATAACTTTTTTTTCTTCCATTGACCCTATCCATCAGAACTATTCGCGTCTGGTTGCGGCGCAATTCGGGCCAATATTGGCCCTCGATTTGTCAGTATATGCCGTCGGGATGTACGTCGCTGTGCTACACACCGGAGACGCGAACACTCTTCATTGGCCAGGAGAATGGCACGATTTCCCAGTTCACCCTGTCTGACGATTGTAACCGGCTGACACCGATCCGAGAGTACCTGGCCCATCAGGCGCGCATCACCAACGTTATCTTCGCCAAACACACCGGGTGGATACTGTCCTGCGGGCGGGACAAGTTTTTCGCATTCCACAGCACCGAAACCGGAGAGCGGATTGGATGCTTCACATTCGAAGCCATGTGCACCTCGATGCAGTATCCTTTTGATAAAAAAAAAATCTAGATAATTTTTACCATTTTTCCCTATGGTGCTATTCCTTAACTTCACTCTTTCTAGATTCGATGCTCTTGCAAAGTATGCTTTTATAGGTGATTACAGTGGCCAAATTACGATGCTGAAGCTCAGTTCTACCGGGGCTACCGTTGTGACCACCATGAAGGGACACGCAGGTTCAGTGAGGACATTGTACTGGGCCGAAGGACCACAGCTGCTGTTCAGCGGTTCGTACGATCAATCGGTGATCGTTTGGGATGTCGGTGGCAAACGAGGGACCACCTATGAATTACACGGCCACAAGTAAGTTTCCTGTTCGAATTTAAAGTTTAAATCTCTCATGAATCATGATAATCAATCGATTTCCCTCACAGTAACAAGGTTTCTTCGCTATCGTACGCCTGCAACACACAGCAACTGATTTCGGCTGGTGAGGATTCGGTCGTGGTATTCTGGGAGATGAACGCCATGCGGAAGGTTGCACCCGAGTGGGTCGAGTCGGATACGTGCCAGCTATGTACGAGGGCGTTTTTCTGGAATTTGCGTGCCATGATCGACCAAAAGCAAATCGGCATCCGGCAGCACCATTGCCGCTACTGTGGCAAAGCCGTCTGCGACAAGTGCTCCACCAATCGCATCAACATTCCGATTATGGGATTCGAGTTTGATGTGCGAGCCTGCGATGGTTGTTTCCAACGGTTGAAGAGTGAAGAGTGAGTAATCTTGCTTTACAACATACAATTTTGGGCTTGTACTTAAACTTTTCCATTTTCAGACGACCTTCACTCGCTCTGTTCCACGATGCCAAGCACAGCATCGTCGGTATGGATTTGGACGAACCGAAGAAAAGACTGCTCACTGTTGGCCAAGATCGTATCATCAAAATTTGGGACCTGTCCTCGATCTGGCCCTAGGAGCTGACCGGCAACGATGCGGCTTCCAGTGCAGTTACAGCAAAACAAAACTAAGAAAAAAAAAACATATTAACAATTGAATGTATGTTTTGTACTATCCGGCAAGGGCCAAATAAGCTCACAATATGTAAAACGATTGAAACAGAGCAAAAAAGCATCGTTTTCCTATAAAGTTGATAACTTGGAATTTGATAAAATTAAAATTTAATTTTCGCGGATCACTTAAAATGTACTACCTAGATAAAGTCATGATATCACTGTACTATTTACACAGACACCAAACTATAGTTCACATCTTCGGTAGAACGTACGGTGAAATAGGTAATTCAATATTTTGGTTAATATTCTAACTATAAAACGATACAAATTCGAGTGTAAGTAATCAGGCGTAAAAATTTACGGGAAGAGGCCGTTTTCCATTGATAAAAACAGTGCAAAACGTCACCTTTTCCCAGTCTAATAAAAGCTACTAAGTGGAACAATGTTATAAGCAACATTATATTAGTAACTAATTATTGAATAGGAAATAATCAGCTACTTGAAACAGATTAAACAATAACAAAAAACCGAAAGAAAGATAGGAAAGCTAACCGAAATAAGTCCACTGTTTGATGTAAAGTGTAATCATAAAAATGGTAAAAAATAAATGCTAAATTGTAGTTTCTTGAATGGCCTGCCGTAGCAGTAATCCTCATTTTCGGGAACGAGAGAGTCGCAATAATATATATTTTATTTATCATCCACAGGAAAATGTATTCTACGTTAATCAGTTTCAAATACATGCGTTTGCTGTTAACAATCTTAAATTGCTTGATGCATTTATATACACTTAACAGGAGAGGAGTGCATGGTTTCAGAGTTAAGGCAAATTTTTTATCACTTTTCAGTAGCCATTGTACATTTCGGTTGCAAGGTTGAATATAAGGTACACCGGGGCAAGTGCAAACGGTTTTCACCATAGTTCAACTTTCACATGTCCTAAAAAAATATGTATATGTTCAAAAATTATCAATTATCGTTCGTTGCATCACTAAAATAGTTCTCAACAAATTCCCGTTGAAAGTGAAAAATTAAAAAATGTTGGTAAAAAGTAACGGTGCTTTTGTGAAAAAATTTCAAAATTTGCACTTGCCCCGTTTATGGGGGCAAGTGCAAACGCAATACTTTTTCCAAACTAATTCACAGATGAGTCAGTGTATCGGTCCTAAAATGAATTGAATACATGTTCCGGTACGTTTTATCAACTTTTATTAATATATTTGCTGTTTACTTGCAATATTGATAACTTTTTGGAACTCCATTTTTGGTGACTGGTGTTTTAAGCAAAAGACCTTCATTTACTAATGCATTACGGAACTTTGAACATCCGCTTCAGGTACAACACATTGGATACCCCTTCTGACCATTTTAATATAATGCTGAACCATTTTGGTGATGAATTTTTTGAAATGGCTGATGTTACATAGCTAAAAGGTGCGTTTGCACTTACCCCGGTAGTGTCGTTTGCACTTGCCCCGCAGTGTGGGTTAACAAGAGCGAATATTATTTTCACAACTTTCGGGAAGTACTGAAAATTTATCATAAATTTTCTGCTTTCACTTGAATATCGGTCTCAAACACTCACCTTTTAACGAAAATTCGGATTTGAATGCCCTTTTTTGTAGCCAAAATATGCAAAACAAAAACACACTGTTCATGTCTAGTACGTACTTGAATTCGTGTATGATCAAACAGTGCCGTGTTTTTAGTGAAAAATTTAAAGGAAGTTTAGTTTATCTATGTCAGATTGTTTGTTTAGGTCGAAACAACAACTTCTAGAAGAAGAAATATTTTTTACTTTTTTTGTAACAGAGAAAAGTTAAACGTTTGCACTTGCCCCGAGTTTGCACTTGCCCCGGTGTACCTTATTTGTTTTAAAAATTTTATTTTTCAAACACTGAATGGTGCTTTCAATGTTTGTCTTTGGAAATGAATAAAAATGTGCAAAAACAAAAACATAGTGAGAAATCGGCAGTGAGCCGCATTCGCATGGAAATTTCTTCGTAGTGAAAGTCGTCTTCTGAAGAGTACTGTGTTCACTGTCCTAAAACAAAAGAGTACGGATGTTGGTTAGGTACACACGTGCGTTAGAAAAAAGGTGTACCATAAGGAGGCAAAAGTGTATATGAAAAGCATGTTTAATAACAAAATAATATATTGTTACAATTGATAAGAAATAAATAAAATCGAGGCTTGTTGCTTTCTGAACGGATATTACTTCCCTGTTTACTTTTACCATTTGGATACGGTAAAATCTTATTTACCATGGTCAGTTGACAAACGCAGAATTACGATTGACATGTAATGATCGTTTTTAACGGTGTATAGGACGAAGGTTTTTTGCCAAAATATTTATGCTTATACTGGGAGTTCGTCCCATACTATGGTGCTATATTTAAAGCACAGTTTATACTTATTTCAAAAACTTTTGCTCAAAAATACAGGTGCAGGCTAAACACCGTTAAATACGGTACCAACTATGAATATTTTGTGCTAGCAGCTCGAGGAGACGTTTGTAGCCGGTAGCAAAGACTACATATAAAGAAACCCATCAGGTGCAGCCTACTCAAAGGAGCAAGCAACTATAGGGGAAAACTGTACAGAACGCACTAGTTAAGCATTAACGCTATTTACAGCGCTAAAATTATGTAGGTAAGAACCGAATTGAACGTTTACGGCAATTCAGGGATTTATTTTACGTCTTACTAGAAAGAAAAATAACGATAAAAACTCAATTTTGATAACATTGAACACTATGTTGGGTAGAATGCCGAAACTAGAAGACAGAACGCGCCATACCGGAAGGGTGGTCAGAAATAGAATAATGATTATATGGAATATAATGATTGTTACATCAAATGTTTAGTAACATGTTCATCGCATTTATGTAAACTAATCATATTTTGGCAAAAACTAATTTGTTATTGTTAAACGTATCGAAAATTTCGCTTTTTAAAATACCCTTTTTGATATCCTTATAGGTAAAACGCCTTCAAGTAGGCAACGAAATTCAATTTCTTGGCTGACTGATATCGCGTCAAATATGGCGGCAGATGGTTTTTAAGAGTCAAATATTGGTGCACCTTTTCAACTTGAAACAGGGCGGTCCTAGAGCTGGCTTCGGGGGGGAGGGGGGGGGGTTGATCTTCCTAATTAAAAAAAAACAGTCAATAAGAAGGATCGTAAATATCTGGCGAAAAAACATTTATTTTGAGAAACAGAGTGGAGGATGGAGGAGGGAGGGGCTATTTGAAGTTGCAAATAAGACTTGTATTTAGTAGAATTGTATACTTGTAGGTTTGTAATTTGAAAAATTTAAAATTAAAGAAAAATAGTGAAAACTTTTAACAACTTCCTCGATATACTTATTTGATATCCTTTTATAAACCAATCTGCGAATCTTAGATATTCACTGCTAAAAAGTGTTGATAAAAAGATAATTTTCGTAATTTTTACATTTTACAGTGAAACATCACTTTAAGAATTCTTTAAAGAATTTTCGGATATAAATGTAATTTCACTAATGAAAATTAAACACACATCGTCTTAGAAGAAAATGTAAAAAAAAAAATCTTCAAGTTATCCACAATATTTTTACTGGGAATATTCATATCTGAGTAAGACCCTCACCAAAATTTGAATGATTCTCATTTTGCAACGATTCCAAAACAATTATTTGAGAAAAGTGTTTGTTAATTGCTGTGAATTAATAACTGGATATTTAATTATTTTCCTGAAGTATTTTTATGAATCGTTGTTCGAAAATATCGAAAGTTGTTCGAATTATTAAATTTTTTAATATAGATAAATTTAATTCTAAAATAAGATCATCAAAATCATATTCTTAGATATGAAGCTTTTGAAACTTCATTTTTATTTGTTTGTTCTTGAATTTCAAGATCTCAAACTAGATTTTTAATTTTGTTGGAACTGAATCCAAAGAAAATGAAAAAAGTGAGAAGTCGTTTTTTTTCTCCATGCTCTCAATTTTTTTCCAATTTTTTCCTTTTTTTTTAAATGTTTGAATTAAATAAAACATATCGAATAAAGAGTTAATTTATGAAAGTAAAAATTATTTCAATATTTCAGTGAAAATCATAGTCAATTGTAATTGAAATAACCAAGCTTTCAGATTCAGGGTGGATTTTTTAACCTAAATTTTTAAGTTGAGTTATTCAAAATTATAAATATTATTGTGTAGATGAGCTAAAAACCGTATCGACGATATAATTGGTGTGAATCCTGAAATCCAACCTTGTTGGTCAAAATTTAGAAAAATGTCTTCCGAATGTTCAACTTGAGAGATTGCCATGCTTCCGAGAAAATAATCGGGGACGGCGGAACAGTTTTATCTTACCTAGGAAAAATTGAAACATAGGCAAGTTTTTGGAGCCTATGTTTAAAAAATTGATTTTGGGAAATTCTGAACTCGATTCCAGATTTTATTTATCACCTCTGTAGTATCCTAAAATTAGATCACAGTGCGTTTTACATTCTACACTGACCGAAATCTGGCTATAAGCTCTATCAGATTTTTTAGTGATTTTGCACTAAAGGAAAATCCAATACTTTTTACGAATGTATTCACAACTTGAAATGTATAGATTTTTGTTCTGATAATATTTATTGGAAATTCCAATGGATGTAATAGTTTGTCAATTTGATTTCATTCACAGTTCAGTGCAGTGAAATAAATGTTTTCGTTTTTTTTATTCGGATTTCGTATAAATGATATATCGTGCGTGATTAAAGTTTAGATTGTTTTTATTGATGAATTATGTAGGTCTGGCTGACGTTTGTAAATATATATGGTTCAAACTTCTCATCCAGCTGAAAGTGGTCGACATTACTTTTTTCAAATGGTGGAACCTGCTGCTAATCCACCGTTACCGATTGAAATTGCCACTTGATGCACCCTGGCCGGGTAATTGGGTTGGAGATTCAGGGGCCTTCCGAGGGCAGAAATTAATTACCTTAAATAAAAATAAAAGAAATATTCATACTAAATAAAATTGTTGAATATGATTTATAAAGACAAATATTCAGTATTCTTACCTGAGGCTCTACGAAAATCTTGAACATTTAGTTCAGGTGAAGCTCCCTCCGGAAGAACATTTCCTCGTTTCTTCAGGTTGGGTCGTTCACACCATCGAAATACATTTGTTCCTGTTGGAAATAAGCGATACGAAGCATTTTAATAATTGGAAAAATAATGAGAACTTTTGCTTACATACCTGTTCCAAAAATCGTAAATTTTTCGTGCTTTTCCCATTTTCCATGATGATGATATAATCCGATCTCAAAACAAATATAGAACAATTTTAACGAACAGCGGTTTTTCTTTAAAATTTCACAGCCTGGCCCGAAAATAATTTGTTCTGAATGCAAACCACACCTTCTAAAAACTATACCGATTCATATTTATGAAATTTATTAGCTTTTCAGATACAATCAATTTGGCGTAGTATTGCAGAACGAACGTATAAAAGTTATTAGATTTTTTATTACTTTATACTAGGTACATAATAGCCAAAAAATAATGGTACAATCTATTGGATTTTATCATAGCATTCATTAGATTTTCTAGTACTTTTAAATCCACCTTCCTAAAATAAAAGCTATTAAAATAATTTAATGAATTTTATAGCCCGATTTGGTTCAGTGTACTGCCCTTTATTCTTATTAATGCGTATGTTGGTGTGTGTGGACACTTGTCTGACAAACGAACGAGGCATGAGCTACAATTACAATGCTACAAAGGTGTAGGAAAGGTGTCATTCGTTACTAGACGGCCGGGAGTAGATGATGGTCGGTGCGCTAGCTCCGTGAGCGACATTACACTGGCGACGAGGATCCAAAATGGCGTTATAGGTAAGTTGATTGAAACCGGACGGAAAGAAAGATCGCTTAAATGCGGAATGAATGGATTGTAGTCGCTTAGATGCGGAAAAGATTGTTCAGTAGCTTTGATGCTGAGAGCTTAAATGCTGAGAGCTTAAATGCTGTGTGCTTAAATGGGGAGAGCTTAAATGCTGATAGCTTAAATGCTGATGGTTTTGATGAATTTGCTTTGACGTTGAATGTAAAGCTGGAGAAAAGGAATTTTCAGGAACAAATTCTTTAAATGTGGATCTTGTAATTTTTGAAAATGGCGGAGACTGTAAGCTTCAATGCTGAGAGAATGAATTGAGGTAAAGTACAGTATAGTTGGTAATGTTGAAAGAAGCAAGAATTGACTTGGAGGAATTGTAGTGACTGAGAGTAGAAAGAGCGGGTGACTTGCTATCGGAAGTTGTTCGGTGGAAGTATGTGTGGTAGATGGACCGAAGATGTTGTTTGATAATAAGGTGCGCAGAAGAAAACATGTAGTGACGCGTAGGATTATTCTTGGGAGAGCTGCAGGAGCGATGATGATAGTTGAATGTTTTCGATGCTGATCTGAGGAGTGAAGGCATGAGACAGATAGGAGGTGAAGTTGAGAAATCGGATGGTGCAAACATGTAGATGTGCGATTCAGTACCTCTGTTGCACTGACAGCTGGTCGTATTTTTTTTAAGGCTTTGGGTGTAGCCTAGCTTTCTGAAACTGCTTCTTAATGTGGTGAGCATTTGTACCAGAGGAACCGGAACTGGAGGCGTGAACGATTTTGGGATCTGGAATACTGCTAATGTAAGCGATGCCTGCTTGGAAAATGGAGTTGCATTGACTGTTTGGATGGAAATTTGAATAGTGTGGATGACTTGTAGGGACACAACCGAGCCTTGGCTAGTCCCATGAGAGTTATTCAGTTACAGGTACAGTAATGGTGAAGCGTTTGAGACAACCAAGATGAGTAGTATTCATTTTGCAACAAGCCATGGCAACAAGCCATGGTGCAGCAAAAAAAAATTGGAATGTAAGATTGAAGGCATTGTGTTTTGCCCGGGAACTGGGTGCAGAATAGTAGACGAATCGACTAAATCATTCGTCTGCGATGATTGTTGTTGATCGGAATGTGTGTTGCCGTCTTGACGTATGGTGTTGCTCTCAACAGGATTGTGCATCATTCGTATCGCATCACTCGGAGAATTCAGTCGCGTTTTTAAGTGTCCCGATCTTCGCGAACTGCTGAAAGTGAGTGTGATCCCGTCCAGTGAATCCGGGTATTTGTGCCGTTCGGACGGTAAAAACGGTGTTTTGTGCCGCGACAAAAGTTTCCTGCCAAAGGCTGGTTAATTTCATTGGCCCCAGCTCGCAGAAGGGCCGATCGATCGCCACGAGGTGCCATTGTTTGGCGAACCAATTGTTCCATAACCAATCATCATCATCATCCATCATCATCATCGAGGCCGAGTCGAGACGAGGAGGCCATCTTCAACCAACGAGGAAGGGCCAGCGCTCGTTTGGTTGGGTTCTTCGGTTATCGTCATCCTTGAAGACCAACGGAGAACCACGTGGTTGGAGCAGTGTATATACACTGGAAAAAATATATTTCCAAAAAGTGCTAAAATAATTTGTAAGTTCTTTTTTATTTCTTTTTTCACTTTTTCTTTTTCTATCATATTTCCCTTTATATATATTTTGATAATTTTGTGCTTCGCTTATATTTTCAACACGGAGGGCATTCGTTTTCCCGTTGAAAAATATGAGCGAAGGCGGGGGGTTATACCCTCCAACTGGGGATGATGCGAATATCACCTATGAAGATGAGGAGCATCTGGAGGAATCAGCTGATGCTGGTCCTTCAGATGCAAATCGTTCTCGGATGGATGACAATGTCGGATCATCCCCAGTGGAGAGTAGAGTCACCCGGCTCCGAAAATATGCTGAAGGCTCATCTTCCTCTGGGCCATGGGTGGTTTTCATCCGGCCCAAAAAGAACGGTAAACCTCTTAATGTGGTACAGATCACCAAAGATCTGGCGAGGTGGACCTCTGTAACCAGTGTTACAAAATTACGTGCGAACAAGCTGCGCGTTGTTGTGGCTAACTCGAAAGCTGCAAACGAGATTGTGGCTAGCAATTTTCTAATTCTAGAGTATCACGTTTACATCCCGTCTCGAGACGTAGAGATTGAGGGCGTGATCACAGAAATGAGTCTGGATGCGAAATACGTTAAATCCAACGGCGTTGGTAAGTTCAAGAGCCTCGATTCGACTTCGGTCGAAATCGTGGATTGCCGTCAACTCAATACTGCCAACGTCGTAAATGGAGTTACAAAGTACTCGCCTTCAGCTTCATTTCGTGTGACCTTCGCGGGTACCGCCCTCCCTCACTACGTCTTGATTGACGGAGTTTTAAGGCTTCCTGTGCGACTCTTCGTGCCTCGACCCATGCATTGTCAAAATTGCATCAAGTTGGGGCACACAGCGTCGCACTGTTGCAATAAGCCACGCTGTCCCCAATGCGGGAAGAATCATGGGGATGGAGCATGCTCAGCAATAGAGCAGAAATGTGTCTATTGCGGGGGCTCACCCCATGAAATCTCTTCGTGCGAGGCATTCAAGAGTTGCTGGGATAAACAGAAGCGCTCTTTAAAAGAACGATCGAGACGTTCTTATGCCTCTATCTTAAAGAGCGCTTCTCCACTGGCCCAACCTCATTCAAGTAACATCTTTTCTGTGTTGCCAGTTGACAACGAAGAAACAACGGATGAGGAAAACCCTTTTGTTTTCGTTGCGAACTCCCGGAAACGTGCTAAAACAACTCCCAAGACACCCAAAATACCAAAGAAAATCCTTACAATGAGCCCTCCAATCAGTGTCCCTAAAAAGCCGAATGCTGCAGAACAACAAAAACAAAATCCTCCTGGATTCCGCACGATTTTTTCACCACAGAATGATTCAACACCAGCAGGGACCTCAAAGGCCCCTATGACGAATGCAGTTTTTCCAGAATCAACTTCCCTGCCAGGATTGTTTAAGTTGACTGACATTCTGAATGGAATTTTTTCGTTTTTCAACGTTTCTGAATCCATCAAAAGCATTATAACAACAATGCTTCCTGTATTAAAGACATTTTTGAAGCAATTGATGCAAACTTGGCCCCTCATTTCAATGTTTATCTCTCTCGATGGCTAATTTACGCCGAGAGGTCGGAGATATCACTGTTATACAGTGGAATTGTCGTAGTTTAGTTCCTAAACTGGATCCGTTCAAATTTCTTCTTCATGAAACTAGTTGCGATATTTTTGCCCTTTCAGAAACATGGCTTTCTTCTCAATCAAACATCTCATTCCACGATTTTAACATTATCCGTTTGGATCGCAACGATTCTTATGGAGGGGTGCTTTTGGGGATCAATAAGCGCCACTCTTTTTATAGAATCCACCTCCCTTTATCAGGAGGAATTGAAGCTGTTGCATGTCATACAACTATAAGAGGTAAGGATTTATGTGTTGTCAGTTTGTACTGGCCTCATAGAGTTGCAGTGGATCGAAGTAACCTAGAGGACCTGTGCTCAATGCTCCCTGAGCCAAGGTTGATCCTGGGTGACTTCAATTCACATGGAACTGTCTGGGGAGAACAAATTGACGATAGTCGTTCTACTCTTATCTATGATATTTGTGATAGTTTCAATTTAACAATTTTGAACACGGGTGAAAAAACACGAGTACCTAAACCTCCTGCAAGACAAAGCGCAATTGACCTCTCACTCTGCTCAAATTCACTATCATTAGATTGCCAGTGGAAGGTAATCCCTGATCCCAATGGTAGTGATCATTTGCCTATCAAAATTACAATCACCAATTGCAATGGGGTCAGCTCTTCGAATTCTACTAATATTACATATGACCTTACAAGACACATCGACTGGAAAAAGTACTCGGACGAAATAACAACAGCCATCGATTCTATGAATGTTTTGCCTCCTTTAGAGGAGTACCACTTTCTTTCACGTTTGATACATGAAAGTGCACTTTGCGCACAAACAAAACCCATCCCAGATTCATCAGTTCCTCGAAGGCCTCCAAACCCATGGTGGGATCAGCAGTGTTCCAAGCTTTATAAGGACAAATCAAAAGCATTCAAAGATTTTCGGAAATATGGAACTCTCGTCCTTTTTGATGCTTATGTTTCCCTGGAAAATCAGTTCAAAAAATTAATCAAAGGGAAAAAGAAGGCGTATTGGCGGAATTTTGTGGGTGGTTTATCACGGGAAACTTCCTTGAGTACCTTATGGAAAGTTGCACGAAGCATGCGTAATCGATCATCTACAAATGAAAGTGAAGAACATTCACATAGATGGATATTCAACTTCGCACGGAAAGTCTGTCCAGATTCTACACCTGTGCAAAAAATAATCCGGAACGTGCCTCCTGATAGGTGTGGTCTGGATTCCAACTTCTCGATGGTCGAATTTTCACTTGCTCTCCTCTCTTGCAACAATTCAGCTCCGGGAATTGATAAAATCAAATTTAACTTGTTGAAAAACCTTCCGGACGCCGCAAAATTTCGCTTGTTAAATTTATTTAATCAATTCTTGGAGAATAACATTGTTCCCCAAGAGTGGAGACAAGTGAGAGTTATCGCTATCCAAAAGCCCGGAAAACCAGCGTCCGATGCGAATTCGTACCGTCCTATAGCGATGTTGTCTTGTATACGAAAATTGATGGAGAAAATGATTTTGTTTCGTTTGGATAAATGGGTAGAAGCAAATGGCCTCCTTTCAGATACTCAATTTGGGTTTCGAAGGGGCAAAGGGACAAACGATTGTCTTGCTTTGCTGTCTTCAGAGATACAAATGGCGTACGCAAAACGTGAGCAAATGGCTTCAGTGTTTCTAGACATAAAGGGAGCTTTTGATGCAGTTTCAATAGAGGTGTTGTCAGACAAATTGCACTCCCGGGGTCTGCCTCCTCTATTGAACAACATCTTATACAGCTTGCTTCGTGAGAAACATTTGAACTTTGCTCAGGGAGATATTGCAATTAAAAGGACCTCTTACATGGGCCTCCCACAGGGTTCATGTTTGAGTCCACTTTTGTACAACTTTTACGTAAATGACATCGACAGTTGTCTCTCTGAAGGCTGCACTCTAAGACAACTTGCAGATGACGGCGTGGTGTCTGTCACAGGTTCTACTGAGTCTCATCTGCTCAGACCTTTACAAGATACTTTAGACAGATTGTCATCCTGGGCTTTGGGGCTTGGGATTGAGTTTTCTCCTCAGAAAACGGAGATGGTTGTTTTCTCTAAGAAACGTAGACCTGCTCAACCTAAGCTTCAACTTCTAGGCCGAACGATCACTCAATCGAGGTGTTTTAAGTATCTTGGGGTTTGGTTTGATTCCAAGTGTACCTGGAGAACCCACATTGAGTATCTGAAAGGAAAATGCCAACAAAGAATCAATTTTCTCCGTTCAATCACTGGCACCTGGTGGGGAGCCCATCCAGAAGATCTTTTAAAATTGTATCGAACAACTATTCTCTCAGTGATGGAATATGGTAGCTTCTGTTTCCAGTCAGCTGCCAAAACTCACCTCCTCAAACTCGAGCGTATCCAATACCGTTGTCTTCGCATCGCTTTGGGCTGTATGCCCTCAACGCACAACATGAGTCTTGAAGTTTTGGCAGGAATACTCCCTTTGAAAGATCGATTCAATCTACTATCACTTCGGTTCCTCATCAGGTGTGAGGTCATGAACCCACTGGTGATTGTAAATTTTGACAGGCTACTTGAGCAAAATTTTCAAACCAGGTTTATGTCTATATACCATGTCCTCATGTCAATGCAGGTAAACCCTTCTTCATTCTCTCCAACTCGTGTTTGTAGCCCAGACTACGATCATTCTTCTGTCCAGTTTGATTTGTCTATGCAGCAGGAAATTTGTGGAATCCCGGTCCCTCATCGCTCCCTTCTGATTCCAAGAATTTTCGAAGCTAAATATAGACACGTCGATGCTGATAAAATGTACTTTACTGATGGATCACTTATAGAGGAATCAACAGGATTTGGAGTGTTTAACGAAATATCTAGCGCCTCTTACAGCCTCGAGTCACCATGCTCTGTGTATATAGCAGAGTTAGCAGCTATTCATTGTGCTTTGGACAGTATAGCTTCAAGGCCAGTTGGGCACTACTTTATTGTAACGGATAGTCTGAGTTCTGTTCAAGCAATCCACTCAATAAAACCGGGAAAGCACTCGCCATACTTCTTCGAGAAGATACGGGATAGTTTGAGTGCTTTATCAAAACGTCGCTTTATCATCACCTTTGTTTGGGTTCCCTCTCATTGCTCGATAGAGGGTAATGAGAAGGCAGACTCTCTGGCAAAGGTGGGGGCGATGGAAGGCGACACGTACCAGCGTGAAATTGCCTTCGACGAATTTTACTTTTTAGTTCGAAGAAACTCTCTTGTCAACTGGCAGCGCAAATGGGACGAGGATGACAAGGGTCGGTGGCTGCACTCGATTATCCCAAGGGTAAGCCTTAAACCATGGTTTAATAGATTGGACCTGAGTCGAGATTTTATTCGTATATTTTCCCGTCTCATGTCCAATCATTATTCCTTAAACGCGGTACTCTATCGTTTGAATATTGCTAGCAGCAATTTGTGTAGTTGCGGCCAAGGTTACCACGACATCGAGCATATTGTTTGGTCGTGCGAGGTCCATCTTGTCGCTAGAACGAATTTGATAGACTCCCTTCGGGCCCGAGGAAAACCACCCTATGTTCCAGTGAGAGATGTGCTGGGTGTGAGAGACTTGGACTACATGTTCGAAATATATCTTTTCCTAAAAGCTATTGATCTTCGTCTATAATTTCTTCTTATTTTCATATTTCCCTATCTATCTTCTTTTTCCTTTAAAAGTGAACTAGATATAAGCACACATTTGTTATCAAACAAAACGAGTTTGGCTCCTTAAAGCCTAAAGGTATGAGCCGTTTCAAATAAAGAACTTACAAAAAAAAAAAAAAACAGGATTGTGCAAATGAAATGGATCGGTCGAGGTCTGGATTGTTAGAAGTTGGGCATGTGATTAACTTATGAAAGCTGAAGCGACATTCGTGTTTTGGTCGTGCAGAGATGTCTTTGTGACCTTGAGGTGGGCTTTGGAAAGAAAGTGGGATGACCTTTACGTCAGGAGCTCGTTTAAACAGTAATGGGTCAATCGAATAAGTATTTCTAGTCTTGTTTGTTCTCATAGCGCTGGATGCCTGTGTGTTGACATATTATGTGAAAATTTCTCTGTGAAAAATGGATTTAATCTTGAAGCGTATTCAAGTCACCTTAAAAGTCAAAGTTGTTTAGCGGTGACTGCGACTGTAATAGGTGGGATATGGATAACTTGGATGGTGTACCCCTGTTGAAGATTTGCAGAGCGCGGACCATAGAGTTGTCCCGTGAAGGATGTGTCTTCGACCCGTTATTTGATGTTAGCCGAAATTGTCATTTAATATTTTGATGGAAGTTGTTTCCGACCTAGTTTCTTGATGCATTTCTTCAAGGGGACAGTTTTCTTTCGGCTTGACGTTGGGATGTTGTTACAAGCCAAAAAACGGCAAACATTGCTAATAAGCGGTTGAGTAGTGGGAGCTCTAGATGATCCTTCGAAAAAACGGCGCACAGCGTTGGTTCGATGCGTAGCGGCATGCCGGGTTTGAACTAGCGTCGTGGTGAATGGCCGGATTAAGTCAATTATGTTTTGAATTAGCTTTCAGGCTTTGATTATGTTGTTGTTTGCCACTGGTTTATGCTTTCAAATTATCACAATTCCGGAAAAATAGTGGAATCACACATTTCAATTGTGGCATCGCGATGTTGCTGTTGTGAAGCGATTTTCGAAAGTCGTACTTTGTGATCTACGTTTTCTTAGACTGTAAAGTTTTGCTTCGTTTTTCTTAGCTGAACGGAAGACACGCAACTATTATCACTGAATGATGTGAGGAAAGCTTACATCTGCTCAAATTTGATCTGTATTTGCAATACAATTTGATGTTTTAAGAGTTGTGTGGATAGATTGCGTGGCATCCGTCGGAATCTAATATGGTTGCGCATATACCCTGTTGCATTGTATATGGTACGGTTTTAACAAGTTTAAGACGGTTTAGTAATGTTGTTGCTGTTTCCATTCGTAAGTTTGCGAGAAGTATTTTCGCACATTTTATGTAGATAAGCATAATGTTGTTATTGTCAACAAAGAAAGTATCTGTGGTTGTGTGCATGTCTACAGTAAGTTTGAATGTAAGAGTGTGATGATAGGGACGGTCTATAGGCCTAATGTGGTTGTGTTGCAGGTTGCTATCGGCCTAGAGAGTTGTTCCTAACGATGACTCCGACCGAATAGAACTAGCAATTATTTGTCGCACATTAAGGTGGAACAGTCATTCAGAACATATTGAGAATAAAGTAACTGCACCTCCAATTGATTTCTTAGGGCTGTCTTTTCTGGACTTCTAGCTAAAGAAACTATCGTAAAAGAGAATGGAAGGTTGAAGATTTTCGTGCTAGATAGGTAGATTAAGTGATTTTTTTGAGCTTTTAAACACTCATTCGTTTATCGTAATATTTTGGATGAAGAAGTGATTGAACAGAATAAAGAATTAGAAAAAAGGTTTTTGAAAAAAAAAAATGAATCTCAATGATGTCCCTGAATCTAAACTATGGGAAAATCATGAAAGGAAAAAAAGATTTAGAGTCATAGAAAAAAAGGACAATATATCGCCGACACTTGTCATACTTGAAGTATCTTTGTGAGAAGTGGCGAACGATGTTAATCCCTTTGATTCAGATGATAAAAATAAATCAACTGAATGGTACCTTATGTAAGTGATACAGTTGAGAATTCCATGAGAAGGAATGAAATTTGCAAACCTACATACATGTATGTGTGTTGTGTAGAATAAACATTGAATGGAAAAAAAAAAATAAAAAAAAGGAAGTAAATGTAGTATCCTAAAATTAGATCACAGTGCGTTTTACATTCTACTGCCCTTTATTCTTATTAATGCGTATGTTGGTGTGTGTGGACACTTGTCTGACAAACGAACGAGGCATGAGCTACAATTACAATGCTACAAAGGTGTAGGAAAGGTGTCATTCGTTACTAGACGGCCGGGAGTAGATGATGGTCGGTTTTCTAGCTCCGTGAGCGACATTACAACCTCTAGTTACAAAAGTAGTATTTTCAGTATTTTTCGGAAATTGAGTAGATATCATTAGAGATGTACCGAATAGTGCGAACGAATATTGGCCCTTTTCAATTTTTCGGTGAAACGAATATTCTGAACATGAAAAATCATAAATAAGATTAAAATGTGTTCAAAAGAACCGTCTGCATATTCGGTGATTCTGCAAAAAATACCATAGTGAGTAATATTTTAAAAGTGATGATAGAATTTCAAAGCAAAAGTACTTATGAAAGCAGATGAAAATTACTATTTTTTCGTGCTTTGTATAGAATTTGAAGCATAACTGATATCAAGTTTCAACCAATAATCTAAGTTTCACATTTTTATTGTAATTTTTTTATTACCATAAAATCCCCTGAAATATATTTTTATAATTTTATTCATAATTTGATCTCCGAACAACTTTATCGTAATCATTTCTTACTTAATTAACCTAATTTTGGAAGTTTTAAACTAAAGAATTATTTTTTTTTCCAACTATTGTTCCTTTTTCAAATTGTTTGATTGTGATTATGACAGTTACAAAATTTATTACGAAAATTTAAAAAAAATATTACAAAAATTATTTGGTGAAATTCGTTACAGGGAATTGCAAGTTACAGCTGGTTTAGTTTGGCGGACCGGCCTTTTTTTTCAATTTGAAGCTATTAAGTGATTAATAAATTCTTTTATTGAACAAACACTCCCACGGAGTGGAAAAAATTGAGAATGCGAAAGTACATCTACTTGGAAAAGTTCTTAGTTTTTTTTATATAAAATCCAGTGTTTGCGAGTATTTCGTAACGGTTTTCACCGCCTGGGGAGGGGGGAGGAGGGGGGGGGGGTGATCACCCCGATCACCCCCCCCCCCATAGGACCGCGCCTGATTTTAAATCAAGTCGGCTTATTTTTTGTGCAGTGATTATCGAACCCTGTAAACTCTGTGCTGTGTCACGCATTGAATGCTGATCGTTTGTTGCGTGGAGTTCATTCCTGTTTGTGAATAATGCACCCTAGTTTATGCAACTTATATAAATTTCGTTAAGAATAGCAACATATACCTAAAGAAGGGATACCATACGGTACTCTTTTTAGATTGAAAAATGAGCGTACTCTTCTTTTTGAACAATTTTACCAAATGTAGGCTGTTTTTTTGGTGAAAGGAAATAAATGGAATTTTCTCGTATAAATTCACTAATTCCTTCCTACACATGAAGATTGTTTATTTTAAAATGATAAAAATCCAACTTTGTATGCATTTGTTGTACAACACTTCAGTTTTGCTTCTTTTGTTAAATGTTTCAAAAGATGGATGGAAGGAATAGCGAGATTTCAATCTGGATTTTTCTTTCAAAAATAGCGCCTTTGAGTATGCAATGAACTCTTGAACAGTAGGCAATATGCATAACAACAACTTACATAAAATCATAGTGCACAAATCAAAAGCGAACGGATCAGCATTAATGTTTTTGGAGTGTAAAAAAAAACCTCTAAAAAATCTCTTGAAAATTCATTTTTTTATCAACTTTGGTGTGCTTTCTCAGTATAAAATCGAAACTTTTAATAGTTCAACTTAAAATGCTGAGCATTTATCAATTAAGTCACATATCTTGCAACAAATTGGCGCTATATGAATGACCTAAAACATCATGGTTTTGAATAAATGGCGTTAGTCTTCACCATTTTGAAAATATTTCTCAATGTACTCTTTTTGGCGTTTCAGGATATGGTAACCCTAATCTAAAGGCTAGAATAGGGTTACCATATCCTGCAACGCCAAAAAGAGTACATTAAGATAATCTCCCAAAAAAGTAAAGAAAAGAGCTGATTTTAAATATGCAATTAGTTTTTTTTTCTAGCAGCACTTGTTTTCGAGATAACTTTAAAAAGGTAGGTAAAAATTCATTCGATCAATTTGTGCACATTTTTGGCAAAACTGTAGAAGATAACAAAGATATGTAAATTAAAGGTTTTAATTTAATGATCAACTTTCCCCAAGACCACGAGTAAATTTGACACCTGAGAAATTTTTTTTTTAAAGTTTCATTTTTGTTAATTTTTTCCAAATTCTGCTAAATACGGGAATTCTTGAAATATTTTTAAGAGATTTTAATACGAATTGAATGTTGGATATTTCTTAAACCATAAGTAGTCCAATCGCTTTGCAGTCTTCAACAATGTTCTTGAATAAGCTAAAATCTTCAATATCAAATCCTTATAGAAATTTTCCAGTAGGGTTAGGAATAGTTGCAATAATTTTTTTGAATTTTTCAAAATTGTAGAATTTATTTTTTAAGCGATGTATCTCTGAATCTAAAATACCTAGGCAAAATCTAAATCCTTGATTAAATGGGTAACCCCCATGATAATAGATTCATAATCAGTTTTGGTTTTTTTTTTATGAAAGTTTTTTGGTTCATCAGTTAACAATTATCTATTGTACTCAAAACCGATCGATTTGATAATTTCCACACATCATATCACTAAAACAAGAGCTGATAGATAAAATCGGACAAATGATTCGAATTGAGGACGCCAAAATCTTCCAAAAACAGTTATTGAAACAAAGGCACCAAAAATGCTGTTCCCTAGTGTAATTTAAGTACCACCAATTTGTTGAAAGCTATGTCATATGATAATTAGAAACTTGGTTTTAAAATAATCTTCAACTATTTAAAAGTGAAAAGTCAGGGGTTGAATATTCTTAGCGGTATTATTCGAAAGGATTGTTGTGTTTGATATTAAGCTGCCAAACCCAACTCTGCATTTCAACTAGAATTTTTTTCTTAGAAATTTACATTTGCTTTAAACAAACACTATTTGTGCGCTTTTTATTTGTGTATGATGCATTTAAGAAGGTTGCTTTTGTATATACACTGGATTCTTTTTTTAAACGATTGTTGTGTTCGTGCAAAAAAAGAAATCGTTTAAAAAAAGTTCAAAACAATCGGACAAAATTCATCGCTCATTTCGAGTAAAGTGGTCAACTTGGACTGCAAATCGATCATTTCTAACCAGGTAGATCATTCTGGGGTGATTTGAGTGATAATGGGAAGCTCAAGGATTTGTTTTCGATTGATCTGTTTTGGGTTATAAGCCACGGTTGTTCCGGAACTTCCGCAAAGTCTCTAAGTGGCAATTCCGGCCCTTGTTTCTGTCGGGAAGCAACGTCCGAACCAATTTACCATCCAGGAGTGGTTTGGTTAAAAGCGGGAATGTCTACAATCTGTTTTTGACATGTTCGAAAATCGTCTTATTTCGAGAAAATCGTTTAAAAAAAATCGTTTAAAATAAAACCGCGTAAAATAAGATCGTTTAAAAAAATAATCCAGTGTACATTAGGGTGACCCAAAATTGCATAACTTCTGAGAATCTGGGGGCTCACCCTCCAAATGGTAGATTAGATATGCAGAACAAACTTTTGTATGGGGCCGACTGAAAAAAAATATGTTTGGAGGTTCCGCAAGCGCGATCTTTGAAAAAAGTCCACTTTCAAAAGATTTGATTTTAAATAAATTCTGGGTCCAAAAATTTTCATGAAATTTATAAATTTTATATTTTTTTAATTTTGTTCGAGCTAAATACTACACGTAAAAAATGAAAAATGAACCAAATTTGTATCAAAATGTAAAACAAGCAAGCAATTTCCAAGAAAAAAAATTTTTTGGTCCAAAAATTTTGAATTAAACTGGCCAAAATGTGTACCAAGCGTAAAATATTTTTGATACCAATGCCATCAAAAGATACGGATTTTTGTGCACTTTAGCTTTGCTAAACAAAGCATGTTGTTTGTATCATCGTGTGAAGAGCTATTCACGGTTTAATGCTTAATAAAAATCACAATTTATCATATTTTTAAATTTATTTTTTCAAATTGTCATAATAAATACCTACTTTAAAATCAAAATACTTGCAAAAAAAGACTTAGATGGTATGAGGAAGTCATCAAAAGGCCATATGCCAAATTTGAGCGGAATCGGACAACAGGAAGGGGTTGCACTGAATCTCAAGTGTGAAAGGGATTCTGAGACATAGTGTTCTAAAGAAGCATAAAAAACTGGTTTTTCATCATACATTTTTGTCTTCACCAATCGATTGCTTGAATATGTAGATTTTATTAAAATTTCAATTAAGACTAACATTTCACCTGAAGACTGCAACTCGATTGGACTCAAAACTAAAAAGTTATGGCTGTTCAAAGATTGTATTTTGGTTACACCTACTCTTGAATTTGATTGTTAAAACAAAAACTTGATTTTGGCCCCGTTAAACTAAAGGTCCGAGCCGTTCCAAATAAACGAGATTAAAAAAAAAAGATGCTTCTTCATGAAAACAGAATACTTAAGGAAGTTGATGTTAGTTTTATTTCTTTGGTTAATTTTTGTTTTAGATGGGGAACATAAACTCCATAAACTGGAAGAAATAGTTCATTTTTTTCTGTTAAAATATCTTTCGGCGAAAAAAGAGTACATTTCGTAAAATTTCAAACCGGTTGATAAGGTTTTCTCGGACGCTTTCCCATGATCATCAACCTAAATATGGAGAGCTTCTAGAAACTCGTTGGATTGTACATCACATGGTTCGGAATATAATTTGCTGCTAGCCATGTCCCAGTGCGATAAAAGTGCTTTAGAAAGAACTTTAATTAAAATTTTCAACAGTTTTTCCAGATAATTTTTCCGTTAAACACTGAAAACTTTCTTTTTGGAGGAGTCTTCACAATTTTTTACACAAAAAAAACCGGAAAGCATGACTCACTCCGCGGAATATGATTTATACTGCGCTGAAAACGGGTGTCTTCTACAGGGTATTATCGAACTAAAGACCCGCAATCATAATTTGATATTAATTCAATCAGTAAACAAACCAAAGCCCGTTGGCAGATGTTTAGCGCATTTTTCATTTATCATCCTGTCAACATTATTGGCATCCGAATGCCAAATTGCCGTTCGTCAGCGTATCAGATTCACGTCATTCATGAATTCGGGGACCCCGTGTCTCGCTCGATCGTTGCTGCTGTTGGTTAGGAAAAACGATATTCTAGGCGCTGCTGTTTGATAAGAAATTTTGAGCCAACTCCTTTCACTAATTCGCCGATGCGGCAGCTGACTCGCGAATCATAAATTCTCCAACGATCGACTGAAACACACGACACGCATAAATATACCGATTGGGATTCGATACGCCTCTCGGTAGCTCGCCAGCCGTCAGATTGGTAAATTATTTCTATATGATCTCACCGGTAGCAGAGTGGCTAATTTGTAATGTGTTGTGAGGTGTCAATCCGTCTGTTCGTCGGTTGTGGAAGGCACCTTAAAAATTCTCTAGATAGACTTTCGATCTGATTTATGGAAGTCATTAGCTAGTTTTATTACAGCTTGCAATTTATAGTTAAACCATTAAATAAAAGTGTTTGATAATATATTTTTCTTTTTTTTTTTTTAAGTAGAAGCATTGTACAATTAAACTTAAACATTTTTCCAATATAATATTCTTTTTAAATAAAAAAAAACTTCCAACAGTGGAAACTTTTCGCTAGTAGTTCCTTGTGTCCATGCGTAATAAAATATCCTTAGGAAATGTGATATACCGCATTTCTGTTTTCCAAGCTCGGCCCGGATTGCTGTTTCGGATGATTTGATGTTTCTTGTGCGGTCCTGCCTCATGAGTCATAATTTTTCTGTCCGCGTTGGATCCGCGTCAATTAACTGGATGGATGCAGAAAAACAAAAAAAAAAAACACCAGGCATCACCAGACAGACATGGTGGCTACATGCCGCGGAGCACCGGTGAAATGTCAAACAACCATTATCAAAGAAATGGCAAGAGTTCTGAACCTTACCACAGCGAGGTTTTTTTTCCTTTAGAACTCCTAACCGGATGCATTTTCAGTTAAAATTTTAATAAAAGAAAGTTGAATTAAACTTCCCTGTAATCAAACAAGCGTGAATTTGAATAACTCTTTACCTTAACCGACAATTATATTTTCCGAAAAGTTAGCCGAAGCATTCTTTATTAGTTAATTACAATTAATCAATAAAAATTTGCAAATAATATCAGCAGAAAGGCTAAATTTAAAGCTTTTTGACTTTCAAATAATATTTACAGACTAAACTCGCTTAACTTTTGCATATGCATTTCATCTTTTTTAAGATGATCGCGAAAATCGTTCTCATTCAGTTAATTCTTCAATAAAAGCATTCTACTAATCGACAAGGAATCCAATATCAAATTTGGATTTAACCAAAAAATTTTCATTCATTAATCGAAATGACCTTTAGTACCTACTACCTTTATACAGACTCCGTACGTTTTTGGCAACATTCGATTTTTGGCAAAATTGGATGTTTGCAACATTCGATTTTTGCAACATTCGGGGGTTAATTTGGAATGGCATTACCTTATAGTTTCTGCTATAACAGGCCTTATATAATTTAGACAAACACCATGAACACGTTCTTAAATGGTGATAAAATATCACAACAAAAACAAATAATTAAAAAAAATAAAAAGTACTTTAAATTGACAAACAAATACAAACACAAATACAAAAAAAAAAAAAAAAACAAACAAAAAAAACAAAAAAAAAAAAAAAAAGACTAATAATGACGAAAAATAACTAAAAAATGATGTAGAATGAAAATATGACGAAAACAACAAAACAAGAAAAGTGCCAAATGCATTAATATGTGAAAAGAAAAAAAAAATATTCAAAATGAACAAACATTGACTAAAAATAATGTGAATAATAATAATAATAATAATAATAATTTTTTGTTATAATAAGTGAAAAAAAAATTGAAAAAAAAAACAGTTTGATAAAGCTAACATTCGATTTTGGCAACGCAAAATGTTCGGGCGTGTTGCCAAAATCAAATGGGGTCTGTATATAGGTTTATATTTTTTAATGGAACGCCACACTCCCCCACACCAAAAAAACGTTCATCAGTTCTCGGTACCTCTGGCTAATAGGGAAAAAAATTACTCATGCCGAGAACTCATTTTTTTTAATTTAATGTGCGAGTTAATGTAATTTTAAACAATACCTACAAATAACACAAAGAGTGAATCTCAGTGCAAAAGAAGTTTCCTTTAAGAGATCCACTTGGAAAAAAAGGAATTAATTAGTTAAATAACTACTTATACCTACTAATGTTAATACTAATACAAATAACAACAAAAAAACTTATTATTAAGATTGAGGAAGGAAAAAATTGAAAAGCTAGTTAAGTTGTTAATCGCGTATTAGCGCATATATCTTTAAAATGTTGTATAAATTTGGTTTTAAAAATGTCCCGTGTATTGATGTTTTTAATATGCTCAGTGTAAAAGGCCTGGTAACATGGATGTAACATGGAAAAGTTCACACTTATCGGTGTTGCGATTAAATCCTAGATGGACCATATTCATTATTGTTTTGTCGGTTAATCTTTTTCCTAAATGAATTTAGCCATAAACTCGTGATTGGTAACATGAACTTTCGTAACAAACCGAATATACGGAATGGTTTTGATTGTGAGTTCTGGTAGCGCACTCGCCCGATTGGTATGGAACTTAATCTGGCGTAGGCGCACTTAAGGAAGAAATTCAAGCTGGCTTACTCGCTTGACTCAAACTAAAAAGTTAGCTGGCGTACTTATCTGATTTTGAATTTAGTTGATGAACTCGTCAGATTCAAACTGAAGTGTTATCTGGCGCCTGGATGATTAGAACTTAAGCTGGCGTACTCGCATGACTCAAATTGAAAAGTTATCTGGCGTACTCGCCTGATTCAAACTGATATTTAGCTGGCGTACTCGCTTGATTATTATTATTATTTTAGCTGCCGTACTCACATGATTTATACTGAAAAGTTAGCTGGCGTACTCGCCTGAGTGATTTGAACTTTAGCTGGCGTACGCGTATGATTTCGACTATTTAAGCTAGCGTACTCGCCTGAATCAAACTGAAAAGTTAGCTAGCGTACTCGCCTGGATGATAAAAAAACTTTAGCTGGCGTACTCGCCTGATTTTGACTATTTTAGCTGGCGTACTCGCCTGATTCAAACTGAAACTTAGTAGGCATACTCGCCTGATTCAAACTGATATTTAGCTGGCGTACTCGCCTGATTTAAACTGAAAAGTTAGCTGGCGTACTCGCTTGAGTGATTAGAACTTTAGCTGGCATACTCGCCTGATTTCGACTATATTAGCTGGCGCCCTCGCCTGATTCAAACAGAAAAGTTAGCTGGCGTACTCGCCTGATTGAAACTGATATTTAGCTGGCGTACTCACCTGATTATTATAATTTTAGTTATTATTATTTTATATAGCTGGCATACTCGCCGGATTCAAATTGTAAAGTTAGCTAGCGTACTCGCCTGATTCAAACTATAAAGTTAGCTGGCGTACTCGCCTGGTTGAAACTTAAATTTCAGGTAACGTACTCGCCTAATGGATTTAGACTTTAGCTGGCGTACTCACCTGATTTACGCCTGAAAGTTTGCTGGTGAACTCGCCTAACTTTGGTTATTTTTGCTGGCATACTCACTTGATTCAATATTGAAAGTTTACTGGCCAGAATAATAAAGTCTTTTGTTGGCATATGCACTTGCTATCTATAACTGGCGTATTTACAGATTTTCCTCCAGTGAACGTTAAATTTTGTAAATATTATTAGAGGAATTTAAATTGTGAAAGACAAAAAGACATGTTTGTTAATCACACAATTGCGCTAACGGTAAGATATTGTGAGATCCATCATAGTATTTATTGTTAATAAACAAAAATGTAGAATAACTTTTAACATAATTCTGATGCGACCACTTTATAATGAATGCTGCAATTTGAAATTGAAATTTTTATACAAAATTTGATTTTTCTAACTTTCTTAAAAGATTTTTATTTTCATTTTCAAAACCTGATCTAAAATTTAATCTTGAATCGTTGTTTTAAATTTCTCGAGATATGTACAAAAACTCCCTCACGTCCCCCATTGGAAGAAGAGAGGGGTCCCCTTTGCAAATTTGCCTCCTCTTTCTTGATTAGTTCTCGAGTTACGCAAAACTATATGGGAGTCGCTTTCCCCTTTTTGTATATTCCGACTAAATACTAAAAGGAGGATAGGGATGAGGTGCCAAATAATCATAAAAACTTTTTTTGTACTCAAATACTCTTTTTTTCCTAATTTCGTTTCATTTGATTAGTGTTCAAGTCGCGAGAATAAAATTATATGGAAGTCCGTCCCCGTTTTTTATCTTCCCATTAAAAACGGGAGGGGTCTGAAATCGTTGTTACATTTGCTAGATAAGTTCTCGCGTTATTTAAAAAAAATGTATTAGAGACCTCCTCCTCCCTCCCTATTTCCTCACTAAAATGAAGGGAGGCTACCAGATAATCATAGAGACATTTTTGGTACCCAAATTCGGTTCCATTTTTTTTATTAGTCTCCGAGTTTTGCACTCCTTGACACTTTTTATTTCCCCTTTCGAAGAAGAAAAGTCTTAAAAAAAAATTACGTACTCAAATATCTTTCCATGTCATATTTGGTTCCATTTACTTGATAAGTGTTCGATTTACGCAAAAAAATGTATTACTATCCTTTCAATGTAAGAAGGGAGGGGTCTCAACTAGTCATAGAAACATTTCTCGTATTCAAAAACCCTCTAAAACCAAATATGGTTCCATTTGCTTGATTGGTTCTCAGCTCTTTTCATTGGAAACCCCCTCTCCTTTCCTAGCTCCCCACTGAAATGAAGGGCACATAAAACATTTTGTTCCATTTACTCGATAAGTGTTCGAGTTACGATAAGTTTTGGAGTTTTTCAAGAAAATTATATGGAAATCCCCTCCCCATCTCCTATCTCCCCACTGGACGAAATAAGAGAAACTAAACCTCAATAGAAACATTCTTCGTACCCCAATACGCTACTGCCATGCAAATTTTAGTTCTATTTGCATAATCAGTTCTCAAGTTATGCATCCATGTTACTTTGGTTTGGGAGACCTCCTTTCTCTTTTCAGTGAGGGGGAGGGGTCTCTAATGCTTAATAGGAACCTTCCCCGGCCTCTAATGTCCCGACTGTCAAGTTTCACGCAAATCGGTTCAGTTTTCGAGTCTGTAAGGAATAGACAGACAGACATACAGACAGAAATCCATTTTTATGTATAAGATTTGATTGATTTTGAAAGGACAGTTTATTCTCTGAACAGGATACATTCCTGATGCTCAAAACTGCGCGACAGGAAAAAAACACTGAAAACACTTCTATGCCTAGTCTCAGGCCGGAGAAACTTCTTCCCGAACTATTTACCCATAAGAAGTTACGAGCCTGTAGTAAACAAAGAGACGAAATGTCACGATTGGAGTTTTTGATTTTCTGTCAGTGTCATACAAAAAGGGCAAAACCAAGCAGTCTTAAAGGCTGCTTTTGTGTCGACCATGGAATACTATGTAAATGAATGTGTCGACAGCTTGACGAAAAAAAACTTGGTTTCAAAAGAAAATTCATCTAAATCAAAAAAATTTCTCATTGATTCTGAGTCGAAAAAAATGGTTTCTATTCAAATTATTTTTTTTTATTTAAAAACTTGGCATATGGTTTTAATGAAACAATGTTCGATTCATCTTTTAATTTACTTCAATCAAGGAAAATTGGATTTTGTTTCAAGGTTTTTGAATCGAAGATGTATTTTTTTTTCATTCCAATGGTACTACTTTTCGCTGCGTGTAGTCAAATGGTTTAAAAATCGATCGGGACTCTCAAAGTACAACTTTGTTAATCCAGGAGATTTTAAACTGTTCTTTTAGAAGGGAAAACACAGTAAAAAAGCACTTTTCGATACTGTGTTCAGTGTTGAAAAGTTCACTTTTCAGCGCTCATTTTGTTCAATGTTTTTTTTTTTTTTTTTTTTTTTGTAGCGGCCCACCACACTCCCCCACACCAAAAGGCTCAATTGAGCCCCCTGGTAATGGACGCTACTGTTCTCAGCATGTCTGGCAGCAAAATGATAATAAGAGTAAACGCGAGCAAATTTTAATCATGCTGAGAACACAAATATTTATAATGTCGTGCGAGGAAATGTATTATTTAACTAAATTGACTACAATATGAAATCTCAATGGAAAATAATTTCCTTTGAAGAGATTCATTATTCGATATTTACTAATATACTATTTATTTATTGCTAATTTTATTATGTTATGTTCAATAATTTTATAAGATAAAATACAAACTACAAGATTTTTAAGAAAAATAATATTAGATATTAACGCTACAAAAGTACAAAAGGTAAACAAAACAAAGACTGGTTGATGATCGACTGTTTTAATGGTTCAATTTTTCTTTCAAAAGCTGTATCACTTTGGTTTTGAACATGGAACGATTGGTTATGTTTTTAATATCCGTTGGTAAGGTGTTGTATTTAGTAGGTCCAATAAATGAAATTCTTTTTTGCCCTAATGATGTTGTGGATCGGCTTCGTTGCAAGAAATCTGACTGGCGAGTGTTATGAGTTCGCAACCCCGTAGTAAAATGGAGGTTTTGAATATTTTCAATTGAGTGTAGATTATCATAGACATATACAACAGTTTGCAAATCACAGAGTTCAGATATTGGAAGAACGTTATGCGTTCTTAAAGAGTAAAGCTGAAGGGTAGGGAATAACAAAGGGAGCTTTAAGATGTTTTTCAAGCATCTATTCTGGAGCGTTTGAAGTTTCTGTAAGTGGGACAAGGAGGCTCTTCCCCATATCATAATAAGGTAGTTCAATTGAGAGTGGATAAACGCAAAATAAAATTTAAAGAGAACATGTTGTGGAACAAAATTTCTCAGTTTCCAAAGAACACCGCAAAGAGGAGTAATTTTTTTTTCCAAGTGTTCAATGTGACGATTCCATGAGAGAGTTTCATCTAAGTAAATTCCCAAGTATTTAAAATAACTAACTCTCTCAATAGTATTTCCATTCATAGCTGGGTCATTAGTACGAAGTAGCTTTTTATGCGAAGAACGAAACAACATGTATTTTGTTTTAGTATAATTTAGTGAAAGTAGGTTTGAATTGAAATATTTTGAAAGCAGTTTTAGGTCGTCTTCAATGTGCTGAATTATAATATCAGGTGAAGTTTCAGAATAAAAAATTGCTGTATCATCGGCAAATAAACGTGCTGTGCCTTTAAGTTGAAGGTTACATAAATCATTGACATATAAAAGGAAAAGTAATGGCCCGATATTACTCCCTTGTGGTACACCGATATCAATATTTCTTAATTCGCTTCTTGTGTTTTCAATAGCCACAAACTGCTTGCGACCTTCTAAGTAGCTACGAAGGATATTATTTGCTGTTCCTCTTATCCCGTATTTATACAGTTTGGACAATAATATGTCATGATTTAGAGTATCGAAGGCTTTTTTGAGATCCAAAAATAGTGCCCCAACAATATTTTTTGACTCTATTTTACATATGATGGAGTCAACTAATTCTGAGATGGCAATTTGAGTGCTCGAACCTGATCTAAATCCATATTGCAGTTTATAAAGTATATTGTTCTGATTTAGAAAGTCTACAATTCTATTAACAAGAAGCTTCTCGAACACTTTACTAAAAACGCTTAAAGTCGAGATAGGGCGATAGTTATTGACGTCAAGCAAATCGCCAGCCTTAAAAACAGGGATGACTTTCGCAATTTTTAGACAGTTCGGGAAAACTCCTGACTCCAAAATTTTATTAAAGTATTGTGTAAGTATGTGCGAGAATGTTTCGTGGTTATTTTTCAAGACATTAACAGGGAAACCATCTGGTCCATGACCCTTTTTATTTTTAAGTGAAAAAATTACAAGTCGAACCTCGTTTACACTAGCGGGCCGTAAGAATATTGTATTTTCTACCTGTTCGATTTGAGTCAAATGATCATTTTCAGTATTTACTGGAATCTTTTCAGCCAGGTTCTTTCCAATTGTGGAAAAGTGTTTGTTAAATTTCTCACAAATCTGTGTACTATTGGTTATAACACCTCTTTCATCTGAAAGGTTAATTGAGGAAGTCGTTTTAGATTTACCTAAGAGCGTATTAATGTTTCTCCAGAGCTTTGAATGTGGTGAATTATTTAATAAGCGCTCGTAATAGAGCCTTTTACATTCTTGTTTTTTTGAACTCAATTTTTTATTTATGTGAATTAGCATCTCTTTTAAATTGATATCATTTGGATGCTTTTTCGATCGTTTTAAATAATTCTCTTTTATTTTGATGAGTGTCCAGAGGTCAAATGTCATCCACGGACAGCAATTTCCTTTAAGTTTTACCCTTTTATTAAGTGTTCGAGAAGAAATTTTCACAAAGCGATTGTAAGTTGATGTGATTTCTTGTAGGCCTTCATCAACATTTTCTGGTAGTTGAATACTGTTTAAATAATTCACAAATAAGCTGTTTAGTTTAGCGTTATCAACTATCTCTTTCCTAAGAATTGTTACATTTTTATCACATAATAAATTGAATGATGTGAGTATTTGTAAATGGTCACTAACATCAGAAAAGATTGTATCATTTTTCAATCGATCTAAGTCAATTTGCTTCGATATAACGTGATCTAGAATATTCTGAGTTGTTGGCCTAGTAGGAAAGGTGTTTGTACAAGCGTATCCAAAAGATTCTAAGATAGATCTATATTTTGCTACGGTATTCAGGTTAATCAAATTCACAGGAACGTTTAGGTCACCGACAATGAAGCAGGAGTGATTATCAGCAACAGACGTTAGAAGAGATTCAATTTGATCACAAAACATGTTAAACGGGAATGAAGGGGGTCTATATACGCCATGAACACAAATTACTTGACCACTTGTACAAATTTCGACACTAATTCGGTGAAAGCCATCAAAAGTTATATTTTCAGTAGTTTTAAATTTCAAATTTGTCTTTATATACATAGCTAGGCCTCCATATGGTTGGTCGCGGCAAGAGAAAATCGATGTATATCCCGGAATGTTGTAAATACAACAGTTATCTTTACCAAGCCAGGTTTCACAAACAACAATAACATCGATACAAACATTAAAATGATCAATGGTCTGTAATATGCAATCAAATTTATCTAAATTATTCATACTACGTACGTTCCATTGCAAAATTCTAAAGGATCTTGAATCATTATTAAAAGTACTTAAATTAAAATCTTCTACATTTTCATGGTATCTATTCATTAAACTATCCATTGAATAAAATATATTTCAGTTT